>NC_084634.1:25887653-26187653 GCF_033978795.1 Nerophis ophidion
ATGGGCTTGGGATCTTTCTGTGTGGAGTTTGTATGTTTTTCCCGTGACTGTGTGGGTTCCCTCCGGGTAGTACGGCTTCCTCCCACCTCCAAAGACATGCACCTGGGGATACATTGATTAGCAACACTAAATTGGCTCTAGTGTGTGAATGTGAGTGTGAATGTTGTCTATCTGTGTTGGCCCTGTGAAAAGGTAAGGACTGGTCCAGGGTGTACCCCATCTTCCGCCTGAATGCAGCTGAGATAGGCTCCAGCACCAGAAAATGGCTTTAGCACCGACCGCGCCCCCCAGAATGTCTGACTGGATCTATCGAATAACCCAAATGTCTCACCGTGTCCTCCCTGCAGCAGGGACACTTGAAGGCAGCACGCTTCCTTACACGGCATGCTGTCGGTGCAGGTCCACTCCTCCTGCCACAGCGGCCTCCATCCTGCAGGACACCACACTGCATCAACATCCATGTCAACGAATGTCACTAACAGCATCTAAAAATATTTGATGTCCAACATTCTAAAATGAACAACATACGCCCCCCGCGACCCCGAAAGGGAATAAGCGGTAGAAAATGGATGGATGGATGGACAACATACACTGAAGTGTGAACTGATCACAAGTCCATCACACAATGTAAAAAATATTTAAAACATATTTATATTTAGCACATTTGATTTCCCTAAAACATTCTTGTGTTATCTGCGATTAGTGGGCGACTTGTCCAGGGTGTACGCCGCCTTCCGCCCGAATGTAGCTGAGATAGGCTTCAGCGCCCCCCAAGACCCCGAAAGGAATAAGCGGTAGGACATAGATGGATGGATGGATGGGTTCTTGTATCATATCTACACTTTTTAACTAATGACTTTAGGGTTTTCGTTAGTTTTTAATGACCTTGTTGAATCCAGTATGTACACACGTTAAGATAACACAAGCCCATTTTCTAACCAGTTTGCTTCCTTGAAACGTCGGTATTTAACACGCACTTACCTGCTAACATCATGTACACCTGTGTCAAATAATAGTACATTGTGATTTTCTACCGTTTGTCTTCGTCGAAAGGAAGACAATAACCGTTGAGGAATGTAGACGCATTGTCGGTTAAATGGACAGTAAACACGACGAATGAAATAAAGAGTTAAATAGTGTCGAACTTACATTTGAACTCATCGTCAAAATGTCTAAAGGTGACATGTTTGGAGATGTGCCAAATAACGTCCAGTGGCCGATGTTCTGTTGCGATTTAAAATTTCGTTTGCGCGTGAAGGTATCGTCCAATCACTGATCGAGATGCTGTTCAGACATTCTGATTGGTGGAAGAAAGTTTTTGTCAAAATGTTGTAAATTAATTGTATTTAAAATTATACTTTTTTTGTTCGTTTCATATTTCCATACATCCCATAAAGTTTATAAATGAAAAATACAAAGTAATAAATCCTCATGATGTTGCTGTACGGTTAAGTGACACGTGACTGACCTCTGACGTCAGGAGTTTAAAGGTGAACTTTTTTAAATTGGTCACGTGTACCCCCGAAACCATCGAACACTTTTTAAACATCTGAGAAAACTTTGTGTCTCACAACTGACAAGTATATTTCTACAATGCCAAATGTAAGTTTTATTCACACTATTTGTTCATTTATTAGTGCATGCTAACATGATTGTGTTTAAAACAAAAAGGAAACGCATCGTTTGCTATTATATAATCAGTAACAAGCTACGTAGCTTAACTACATTTCAGTTTAACTCACTACTTTTTCCAAGTAGCTTGCTCATCACTGATCAGTTATGGAATGTAGTTAAATGTAATTAAAGGTGTTAGGGAGGACACTAATCAACTGTGAGGAGAATATGCTAAAACTGAGGTGTCCAAAGTGCGGTCCCAAAGCCATGGTTAGGGTTGTTTGGCCCGCTACACGGTATAAAAATGGTATTGATTTATTATCAATGATAACGCTAACAATTATTTGCCATAGTATTGTTATAGTCACCTGGGACGCAAAAGCTACGTTTTTTTTCATATAGCTACTCAGTAAATTCAATCCGCTTTGGTGGCTGCAGGATTAGGTCGCTGTTTTTTGCAGATGATGTGGTCTTGATGGCTTCATCTGGCCAGGATCTTCAGCTCTCACTGGATCAGTTTGCAGCTGAGTGTGAAGCGACTGGGATAAGAATCAGCACCTCTAAGTCCGTGTCTGTGGTTCTCGCCCGGAAAATGGTGGAGGGCCATTTCCGAGTTGGGGAAGAGACCCTGCCCCGTGTGGAAGAGTTCAAGTACCTCAGAGTCTTGTTCACGAGTGAGGGAAGAGTGGATCGTGAGATCAACAGGCGTCCTCAGTCATGCGGACACTGTATCGATCATGAGCTTTGGGTTATGATCGAAAGGACAAGATCACGGGTACAAGCGGCCGAAATGAGTTTCTTCCGCCTCGAGGCGGGGCTCTCCTTTAGAGATAGGGTGAGAAGCTCAAAGTAAAGACGCTGTTCCTCTTGGTCAAGATGCCATCCGAACGCCTCCCAAGGGAAGTCTGGGCTTAGGGTGCTGCCTCCACGACCCAACCTCGGATAAGCTGAAGAAGACGTATGGCTTTTGGCACCCTGTGTTAGAAATACCATACCGACTTTGTGTTTTGAACTTGTGATCAGTTTATACACTTATTTGGTACACTTTAAAATGATGAACAGTGTTTTCGGTTGCTGTTACTGATATTCTCTGACATGTATTTGGAGGTCGCTGTGGCAGCAGGAGTGGATCTGCACTGTCGTAAGGAAGCGTGCTGCCTTCATCAAGTGTCCCTGCTGCAGGGAGGACAAGGTAAGACATTTCAACCAATAAATAGGTCCAATGAAGCAATTCTCCAACATCCAACCTGTAGCAAAGGCACCCTTTTCTCCCTCAGTCATCCCATATAAAGACCTACCAGTGGTGTCAGTCCTCTACAGTAATATATATACTCTAGTCATTACACAATGGGAAAATTCCACAGTTGCAGTGTAGATTTTACTCATAGAAAAGCCTAAAATGTAATTAATACAATAAAATAACACTAGTATAGTACACCAGTGGCTCTCAAACCTTTTTCACCATGCACAAATATAATGACCAACATTAAAATACAGTTGGGCAGTAGACCTAAGTATTCAGTAAAACAAGACAGGTTGTATTTAACAAGTATAGTTAATATTTTGGATCACTGTTACATTACACACAATGCACAAACAATAATACTTTATTTTCTTTGTTTATTTCAAACATGACATACCTACAACATTATACATCAGGCAATTTCATAATTTCACAATACATAATACATCATGTCCGAAAAGGAGTAGGAAGAAGAAAAGCTTAATTAATCCTACCCCTTTCACACGCTAGAGCGACCACAAATATATAAATTCATTCACTGACCTTCTTTACAGCAAAATATCAAAATGACATCCGTTAGTAACACAACAGTTTTATAATATGTATTTAATTAATTCAGTCATTATTAACATAGAGATGAAGAATACGTTATTTTCAATAAGGTTTAAAGTGTTTCTCATAATTCTTCTTCTTTGTAATTTGTAAGCACTATTAATTTGAACAGACTCTTAAACTGGATCATATCAGCACAATGTTTAACTTGTTTACTTAATCCATTTCACAATGTTTAACTTCTTTACTTAATCCATTCCACAATGTTTAACTTCTTTAATTAATCCATTCCATAATTTAATTCCACATACTGATATGCTATAGATTGTACAGTACATATTTACAGACTTTAGAATCAGTGTTGTAAACCAAAATATTGTACAAATTGCAGAAAATAAAAATACCCATATTGCACAGCAAATATTATACTATATACATGTAATAAAAATACTTGACATCCATATTGCTCTTGGAGCAAACATTTTGCACACACACAAAAAATATGAACATATATATATGTATTGTAAATTGTCATGGCTGTGGATAGAAAAGACATGCAGTAGCACTGCCTCACATTTATTCTCCATCCAAACACAAAAGTAGGGATGATGTCCGAAACCGGTTCTCCCGATTGTTCAATAAGAAAAGAACCGATTCCATGGATTCCAATTACTTTTTGAGAACCGGTTCCCGTTATCGAAGCCACTATACCACCTTTTCGCGACCATAGGGCACCCCATCCATCCATCCATTTTCTACCGCTTATTCCCTTTCGGGGTCGCGGGGGGCGCTGGCGCCTATCTCAGCTACAATCGGGCGGAAGGCGGGGTACACCCTGGACAAGTCGCCACCTCATCGCAGGGCCAACACAGATAGACAGACAACATTCACACTCACATTCACACACTAGGGCCAATTTAGTGTTGCCAATCAACCTATCCCCAGGTGCATGTCTTTGGAAGTGGGAGGAAGCCGGACTACCCGGAGGGAACCCACGCATTCACGGGGCGAACTCCACACAGAAAGATCCCAAGCCTGGATTTGAACCCAGGACTGCAGGACCTTCGTATTGTGCGGCAGACGCACTAACCCCTCTGCCACCGTGAAGCCCGCTATTTCTGTATTTAACACATAAATAAGGCGCAGCATATTTTTGGGCGCAGGCATGGTTAAACACACGTTTGCCTAAAACATACGCTAGCATGCACGTTTTAAAAAGGCAGCAGGAGCCAAGTTGAGTTGGGTTGTACTTTATTGAATTATTTATCATTGTAGTCACATTATTTTTTAATTAATCGTCATCCACAAATTTATCATACGTACAGTGCTCATCTTCTGTGTCCGATATGAACAGCTGGGCAAGTTCTACATCAAACACGCCAGATTCCCTCTCCTCATTTTCAAAGTCAGTCTCGTTGTCCATTAGGATAATAAGCTAACACAACAGTAAAAGCCGACTTCTCTTACCCCGTTGTGCGTATAGATTCACTAGCGTGCTGGTCCCCTTCTCCAAAAAGTGAAAGTGAGCGCCACCTTGTCAATGTTGGTGATGTGCTCGTCGGTCATTTTTTTTAAATTTACAATGCACATAGCAGCTCTATATGCTCACTGGGGGCGTGCCTTTAGCGTCCATTCGATAAGGAATCGGTTCGATAATGGCATCGAACTCGATAATTTCTAAACGTACATCATCCCTACACATAAGTATCCACATCCTCTTAGTGGAGGAGTAGCATAGCATTTATCACCAGGTGGTGGATGACAATCAAATGTATGTTTGGCTTCAAAAATATGTTTTGTCAATATTATATTTTTAATTTTCCTGAAGGAATCAATAAAGTACTATGTATTATGAGCATTTATTAATTTGACGTTTGTCGTAGGTTCAAGAATGGTCGGGCGAGTTCGTATATCGTATTTTTCGGATTATAAATCACTTCGCACCGGCCGAAAATGCATAATGAAGGAAAGAAACATAAGTCGCACTTGAGTATAAGTTGCATTTTTGGGGGAAATTTGATAAAATTTAATACCATGAATAGATATTTGAAAGGCAATTTAAAAGAAATAAAGAATATGGAACATGCTATCTGTCACTCCTAATCGCTAAATCGGATAAAATATTCTTGCTCGGTGTCGCTTCTATACAACTGTGCCAACTCCAAAAGTAGACAATGCGCCGCTTCTTCTTCTATTGGTACGACTAGTCTCTTACGTGAATGAAATAAATATTATTTAATATTAGACGGTAATATGTTAATAATTTCACACATAAGTCACAGAGTATAAATCGCACCCCCGGCAAAACTATGAAAAAAACTGCGGTTTTTAATCCGTAAAATACAGTAGTCTTAATCTTGGACGCGTCGTTAAACAAAAGCTGTGGGAGAGTCGGTCTCATTCCACGTTTAACGACACTGTGGGTGAAAACGGCTAAGTGAATATCACTCCATCATACAGAGGTGGAGTCTTTCAATCTCTGTATGTTGTTGACCTTTCAGTTGAGCCTAACTCTCCTAATTGCTGTGAAAGAAACTTTGAGTAAAGATGGAGAAGGGACAATCAGAGGACAAAGTGTAGGTCACTTTACACTAGTCCATAAGTCTTCTTCATTGCTCCAAACATTCCTTGAAACTCAATTATTTTTTTCCTTTGCGATTTTTCCTTATAGTGACCCCTAATCTGCTTCTCCTGACCCCTGCTTTCAACTTTGTATAACTGGACTAACCCCACTAACTCAACAGCCGTGCAGAGCTATACAGAGACTTAAAGTGTTGTTACGTAACACGCAGATACAGTGATAGGAAGTTGATCAGCTATAAATGCAGAGGATGCTGAGTGATGGATTAAAGTCTGCTAAAAAAGCAAAGTGGGTGACAGAGCTGCTGCATTGTGAGATTGACACCCTGACGTCTTTGCTCTCCAACAGGCTAAATTAGAACATCTAGGTGCTACACAGGGCGCAGGTGTTTGTTTCTCGCCCCGTGGTCAAGGAAAGTGTTGATGAGGATGACCAAGTACAGGTAATTATGACTTTCATACTAAGCTGCGTGTCCTCAAATGTCACACCTGCAGTAGCAGAGGCACCCATTCCTTCCTCCTCAATCCCACACAAAGACCTGCAGGTGGCGTCAGTCATTCCTCGTGTTCCAAAGCCACATGTCAATTATCCATCTGAACCAATAACTACCCAGTGGAGTAACACCAGCGTATTTACCACCAGATGGTGAAGACAAACTGAGGTATGTTTGTCTTCAAAAAATATTTGAAAAAAGGTGTTTGCTCGATATTACGAGCATTTATTGATTTGAATTTGTTTCTGTGTTAAGTTCAAGAATGGTCGCAGGCTTTCAAATAGCCGTGAGCTTGGGAGAAGCAGAGGGAGCGTCTGTCTCGCCCCACTTTGAAAGAAACTGTGAATGAGGATGGCTAAGTGGGTATCACTTCATCATATGGAGAGTCTGGACAGCATTTCTGATTGGATGATTACCTGGTACCTGGACGACATTTGTGGTGTGTGGACCCACTCCAGGGAGAAGTTCAGTGTATTCCTGAACACACTGAACACCCATAATAAAAACATCACCATCAAGTCTCCATCACATCACCTGGACTTCAGGGTCTTTTCCAAGTAGACTGACACCCTCCTGTATAAAAGAAGCTTCCACCCCAAGCATACTTTTGCAGGGTTGGTGAAATCTCAACTGCTGAAGTTTCATAGGATCTGTACCAGGCGGGAGGACTTCACAGTAGCCACGAGGGCGCTCTTTTCAGCCCTGAGGAAGAGGGGCTACTCCAGGTCCTTCCTCAGGAGACAGACTAAGGTCTTCCTGGACTAGAAGTGGCCTCCCCCTGGAACATCCATGATTCCTCTCATCACCACCTACTCTCCTGCGGCCGTACAGGTCGCCAGAAAGGTCAAGAACAACTTTCAGGCCTTTGTTTCACGATCCGCTACTCGGATCGTTTATTGTTTCGTCTATTATGTTTTTGATCATGTTAGGACTCTGCCGATCCCTGGTTTTGTGCACTTCTTGCTTTATCTCGTTTCCATGGTTTCGTCATTTGTTCACCTGTTCTGGCGTCAGGCACACCTGTGTTCTAATTATTGTTTGAGTATATAAGCCTGCATTCTACCCTGGTTCGTCCTTGGTCCATTGTTTGCTAAATGCAACAGTCACGTAAGTTCCCATACTTTAGAGATTCCTTTGTGCTAAATTCCGGCTTAGCTTCACGTGCGCTCGGCACGTCTTTTGTTTGTACTTTTGTCTCCTGATAAATTTTAGCTTTAGCTTCCCATGTTTAAGCACGCGCTTTATTTTTCCATTTTGTGTCAGTGTTCTTTTTATTTTCATATTAAAATCAAGTTTTTACCTGCACTCCTGCCTGTCTGGTCTACGTGCGTCCAAGAGGTGGCAAACTCCACGCAACAAGTGCGCCGTTATTGTGACACTTTGTGGAGAGTAGTGGGAATCTGCAGGACCACTACCTGGTGTCGGCCTATCGAAATAACCCCAATCTATGTGAGCTACAGGTCAAGGCCAGCTCGCTTAGGGACTCGCCTTTGACTTGGAAGAGCGCTCTTTTCCGCCACACACCGTGATACATCAACCGTCACAACGTGACCAGCACAAAAAAAATTGTGTGTAGGTCATTTCCTGTCGACGATGGCACGTCATGTACGTTGGCAAAAGGGGTACTTTGACATCCAACATTTTTAGAGTTCCAATAGAATCCATCAAAATCTAATAGAAGCACAAAACTTTAGTTTTGAGAAAAGTTGTTAGTTTTATTAGAACTATCCAGATCAGACATTCTGCCGAAGACATTTTCCCACGATTTTAAATGTAATTTTGACGCTTTTTTACCGACAATGTTTCTACAAGAACTTGTGACGTCAGAGGTCACGTTACTGTATAGCAACATTATGACGATGTATTCATTTGAATTTTCATTTAGTAACATTATGGGATGTATGGAACCTTATAATGAACAAAAATAATACTTTAAAATGAACTGAATTTACAAAATTTAAAAAATTTTGTAAAAAAAGTGATTGGACGATACCTTCACGTGCAACCGAAATTTTAAATCCCATCAGAACATCGGACAGAGTGGACGATTATTTGTCACATCTCCAAACATGTCACCTTTAGACATTTTGACGATGAGTGCAAATGTAAGTTTGACAATCTTTAACTCTTTAATTCATACGCCGTGTTTGCTGTCCATTTAACAGACAATGCTTCGACATTCCTCAACAGTTATTTTCTTCATTTCGACAAAGACCAACGCTAGAAAAACTAACTATTATTTGACACAAACGATAGCGTCTGAAGCAACATGCACTTTTAATGACATTTACGATTGTGAATCCGAGTCCTTACAGCCTAGATCTGGGACGTGTCGTGAAACAAAAGCTGTGGAAACAGTTGCGCTCCACCTTTACTGAAACTGTGGCTGAGAACGGAAGAGTGGATGTCACTCCATAATACGAAGGTGGAGTCTTCGCACCTCTGTATGATGTCGACGTTAGCCTGGAGCCCAAACCACCTCAGTGGTTTTAAAAAAGTAGTTGGAGTAAAAATGAAGGAAAGGGTAGAAGACCAGAAGAGGAGGTGGGGGTCGTTAACATGTCTCCCATACTGTAACTTTAACAGTTTCTCCATGTGCAGTGTTTTGGCGAGGGAAGTGGGGGTTGCGTGTTTTCGTGGGAGACACAGGATCTCGATCGCATCCTGTATTCCGGCGACAAATTTTACAGTAGTAAACGCAATCTGGGTATTTTTAGCCATCCGTCGCATTATTTGTCCGTGCCGGATTTACCTAGTCATGTAGTTATTGATGAGCAGTTGTTGTTTTTTTCCATTTTAGTCAACACCCAGCATCAGGTGATTTGGGTGTTGAGCAGAAAAACTGTCCCTTTGTGACTCTGCGTAATGGACTAGATGGAATTTTCAGGCAGTACAGCGCGTGTCTGCTGACACTGATGACGTCTACATCTGCCATCATCTGTGAGGATGGACAGTTCGCTGTGGTCGACAGTCACTCACGTAGTAGCTGTGGCCTGGTAGTTGACAACGGTACCAGTGTAATACTGCACTTTTCCTGTTTAGATGACCTGCATCACTACATCTGTTGTTTGGCTGACGCTCTCAGTCCAGGGCCGAACCCTTTTGAGCTGTGTGGCGTTAGGGTTAGTGTAGGTCCAAGTCACACATTGTCTGGAGCTTCTGTAGAGAGTTGCATCTTTGAGATGAACACTGCTGCAGCACCTGAGCTTAGTGACATCAATGATGTTTGTGCCACCACCTCTTTGTTTGAGAGTTATGGAGGTCAAGCTGTTAGCCACGCACATTTCGGTGTTTCTGTGGAGAGTGGCTTCATAGAGATGAGCACTGCTCTGGCACCAAGATTTAGTGACCTTGAAACATTTTTTGCAGCCCCATCTGTGTCAGAGTGGGGATAGTGTTGAAGCGAGCCCGGCACTGTCTGGAGCTTCTGTTCTCACTTTTTTAAGTGAAGTTAGCAGTGGCTCAACAGCAGAATTTGTTGCCACTGATGGCAAAAAGCGTAAGATTTTATTCCGTGAACGCATGTCAAAACAATCAAAGCGTTTTGATAACGTTATAGTCAACTCTGATGTAGTGTTTATCACTGCATCAGAGTGAGAAACAGTTTTTCCGTCACCTAGGTGATGACGTTTGTAGGGCTTTGTGTAGTCAATTAAAAGTACATATTTTGAAAGTCAGTGGTCTGGTGCATAGAGAGGTGGGCTAGTTAGGTGTTCCCTGCCTTAGCGAGAAAATAGTTCCGGGTGTGAACTGCTTTTTCAGAGCTGTTTCTCAGGCTGTCAGTGGTTCACATAAGAACCATCGTAAGATTAGACTGGCAGCCTGTAAAGAGCTAGAAAAAAATGATGCTAGGTATAGGGGTATTTTGAGGAGCGATATGTCGCTCTTAGAGTATATCAAGCAGTCCAGTACGAAGTGTGTCAAGACTTGGGCCACAGAGGTTGAAATCCAGGCCACTGCAGATTATTTAGGATTTGACGTTTTTACATTTGATGATGGTCGTTGGCTAAAGTATAGTTGCAGAAGTTAAGTGTATGTCAGCGGACTGCATTTACTTGGAGAATGCCGGCGGCCAGCATTTTGAGTACGTTGTTTGTGTTATAAAGCCTTGACTGCAAAGCTGTCATTGTTATTGTAAATTAGGCAGGGATATAGGCTGTAGAGGGGGATCAAGATGGCGCCGTGAACGGTCCTACATGCGGGAGCAGCATCTAAAAAAAGGAATATGACCTTGCAAAAACTGGTCGCGCATAATTATAAAAAGCCTAAATAGTTTATTTATAGTATTTGGATCGTTTTATGATACTTTTGGCTGGACTTTGACGACTGCTTCTTCGAACTTTGACGATGTCTTCTGGCTCGAAAAGGAAAGATAAAGCAAAGAAAATGGCGGATAACGATACTACCGGACACTCAAACTTGCTATTCAAGAACTGCCATGACTATTTCATCGGTGAAGACAACATGAAAGTGCATCTCATTAGTGAAGAAAATCTCCCTTCCCTACCAGTAACACCGGAGAAGCCTCCCACCAAGAAAGGTAAAGATGAAATGAACAACAGTGACATTGTTGCTACGCTATCCGCGCTAATTAATGCTCGCTCGGATGAGCTGAGCGCCCGCTCGGATGAGCTGAGCGCCCGCTCGGATGAGCTGAGCGCCCGCTCGGAGGCCCGCTCGGAAGAGTTGAAAAAGTTGATCCAGGCCAATGCTATTCAAATTGCTAGCGGAAATGCCAAAGTGGAACAAATTTGCATACAAGTAAGCGAGATTATGGGGAGAGTGTCTGGGCTGGACCGGGCTGTGGAGGGGGACAAGAAGCTAATCAATACACTTCAAGAACGCATCACCGAGATGGAGAGATATTCAACACGATGGAACCTGAAACTGCACGGTGTGGCCGAGCGTGTGGAGGACAGAGTTTTACGTGAAGAGGTGATCCGAGTTTGCCAGGCTCTGCTGCCGTCCGATGCTGAACTGTTCCCTAATGTTATCGACACCGTGCACCGCGTTGGAATGAAGAAACCGAAAGGTAACAGGTGTGTTTTGCTGCAGTTTTCCTCCCGGGTGCACAAAGCTGCAATTTGGGCCGCTGCAAAGAATTCCTCCGACCTACGAGACAACGGATTACGCTTCGCCGAGGATCTCTGCAAAGTCGACAGAGATGCAAGAATGAAGTTATGGCCACTGGTAGATGAAGCTCGCAAGGCAGGGAAAATCGCCTATTTTGTAGGTGGTCGTGCTTTTATTGAGAAAAAAGAAATCCTTCCTCCAATCTGAAGATTCACCTTTCAGGCTTTAACTTTCTCTTGACTGTACTTTGGTAAAAGAAAAGGATGGATAGATGAGGAGTCACAACTCACGCACCAGACAGTTTTTTTTGCACTTTCTGAACTTTCATACGATGTTGTTCCCGCAGCGTCTAGTTGCTTTGTTTCTAACTCAAAGCATTTTCTAATTCCAATTGTTTTTTTTTATTTAAATCTGTCTTTATCTATAGTTTCTCTCAACGCCAGGGGGTTAAGGCAGAACTTGAAACGCAAAGCTTTATTTTTATTTCTTAAACAATGTAGAACAGATTTATGTTTTTTACAGGAGACACAGTATGAATGATGATGTAAAGTTTTGGAGATCTCAATGGGGTAATGAGATATATTGCTCTCATGCATCACAGCGTTCTGGAGGAGTTGGCACATTCAAAAACAAAATTACAGGAGTCTTATTGCATCATAGTGATTATGATAAAAATGACCATTATATTTGTCAGGTTTTTGAGATTCAGAAAACAAACTTTATAGTTGCTAACATTTATGAATATAACTCTGTGCCTGACAATACTATTTTATTCAATGAAGTGCAAAATAAGATTTTACACTGGCTTGCCAAATTTCCAAATGCTTATATACTTGTTGGAGGTGACTTCAATACTGTCATTGACAATTCACTTGATAGATGGCCACCAGGCTCTCAAAGTAGTGTCAGCTCAAATCTGAAGTTATTAATGCAAAGGTTTGATTTAATTGATGCCTGGAGATATAAAAATCAGAATAAGACATCCTTTACCTGGTCCAATAAATCAGGTTCAAAAAAGTCTAGAATAGACATGTGGTTAATTTCTAAATCACTTCAAAACTGTGTTACTGTTCAAATTCTCTCCACTCCTTTGACTGATCATAGGGCTATTCAGATTCACATCTCTTTACATCCCTCTCACAATCCTTCAAAAAGCTCATACTGGAAACTCAACAGTTCAGTTTTATGTCATGAAGCAGTTAAAATTAGGATTAAAGATCTAATAAAAATTTTTCTTAATAAAGCCAAAACCCAAAATAATTATTGTACTAATTGGGAACTCCTTAAATATGAGGTAGGTAAATTTATTAGAAAATATTGCAGCAATCTAGCTAAGAATAAGCGTTCTGAGGAGGAAAATGTGATTTCCATCAATACTGCATTATCCTCTATATGTCCAAATAATATGTCAGCAGAAGAAAAAGAAAGTCTCTTAGAAAACCAAAATAAATTAGACAAAATGTATCAATCAAAAGCAGAAGGAGCTTTTGTAAGATCTAGAAAACAATGGCTGGAGGAAGGTGAACAAAACTCTGCGTATTTCTTTCGTTTAGAAAAATCGCAGGCTCAAAATAACACCATTGATCAATTGAAAATAAATGATGTGGTTTGCAATGACGCAAAACAGATTGCAAATTTTTGTTCTCAATTTTACAAAACATTATACAATAGTCAATACTCTGAAAGTGATGCTGTTAAGTTTATGGATACCTTAACTGAAACTAAATCAATCAGCACAGCTGACCAAGTATTCTGTGACCGTCCAATCTGTCTCAAGGAAGTAGTGGAATCAATTAATAGTTTAAAAAATAACAAATCTCCTGGAGTGGATGGTATTACATCTGAATTCTATAAAATATTTGCAGAAGAGCTAGCTCCTTTCTTACTAGAAGTATTTTGTGAAAGTATTGATACAGGTGCCCTTCCTCCAACTTTAACACAGGGCCTTATTACCCTTATACCCAAGCCAAACAAAGATTTACTAATCATTGATAATTGGCGTCCAATTAGCCTTCTAAACAATGACTATAAAATTGTAGCTATTATTTTTGCTAAACGTTTAAAATTGGTTCTGGATGACATAATTGATGAGACACAGTCAGGTTTTATGAGAGGAAGACACATATCTAATAATATCAGGCTTGTACTTGATATTCTGGATTACCCAGAGGTCATTAATGATGAAGGCTTCCTTCTTTTCCTGGACTTTTACAAAGCTTTTGACTCGATCGAACATGAATTTATATTCAGGACACTTGAGAAATTTGGCTTTGCCAATTTTTTCCGCAAAACAATTAAGACTTTGTACTGCAATGGTAATAGTTCTATAAAGCTCAAATCTGGTACATCTCCAAGATTCGAGTTAAAACGTGGGATACGGCAAGGTTGTCCTATTTCTCCATATTTATTTCTGTTAGCCACCCAACTGTTATCGGTTCATATAAAAACTAGTCATTTAAAGGGGATTTCTGTATTAGACAGAGAAATAATTATCAGCCAACTGGCTGACGACACAACACTCTTTTTGAAAGACTCTTCTCAAATTCCCCTAGCCTTGGATGTGATTCATGTTTTTTCCTTGGCTTCTGGTCTCCGTCTAAACGTGAATAAATGTGAACTAATGGCTGTGAAGAGATGTGAAATTATGTATGTATCTCAAATTCCAGTTAAGGATAGTATTAATTACCTAGGAATACATATCACTAAAAATCGAAACTCTAGATTGGCATTGAACTTCAATCCAATTGTAGAAAAAACTAAGAAAAGATTTAACCAATGGCTACAGAGAGATTTATCCTTAAAAGGCAGAACCTTACTTTCCAAATCAGAAGGTATCTCCAGGCTTACGTATGCAGCTATTTCTTTAGATGTTAACCAAAAAATATGTAAAACTATTGACAAAATACTGATTGACTTTATTTGGAAAAACAAAATTCATTATATTAAGAAATCTGTTATAATGAACAATTACAATCAGGGTGGTCTAAACTTTCTTGACTTCACTACACTAAACAACACCTTTAAAATTAATTGGATAAGACACTATTTGAAAGACCCTACCTCAATTTGGAACTTTATTTCTAATCATGTATTCTCTAACCTTGGAGGCCTAAAATTTTTGCTATTGTGTAATTATAACATTGACAGGATTCCTGTTGCGCTCTCAAACTTCCACAAACAAGCCCTTCTAGCATGGTCTCTTGTATACAAGCACAATTTTTCACCTACCAAATATTTCATCTGGAACAATAAAGACATATGTTACAAAAGGAAATCTCTTTTCCTCAACAATTGGTTTAACAATAACATTATTTTAGTGAGTCAGCTTTTCAATAAGGAAGGTCAACTTTTTAATTACCAAGAATTTCTCAACCAATTTAAGATACCTGTGACTCCCAAACAATTTGCTATTGTATTTGATGCCATCCCAACAGGTGTTGTTATGTTGTACAGGGCTTACACACCTCCTCTTTCTGCTGTAAAAATTCTGAATGATCCACTTGACACTCCCGTGGGGAAACTTTGCTTTGATCAAAAAAATAACAGAAAAATCCGCAGCTTATTCCAAAATGATTGTGTGTCTGTCTCTTATGTAATTTCCTTATGGAATAATGTTGTAAATGACATCTGTTGGACCAAAACGTGGTCCCTTCCTAACAGGTATTTACTTACCAACAAAGTCAAAGAGATATCATTTAAAATCATCCATCGCTATTACCCTGTAAAGACTGTGATGGTTAGATACAAAAAGGACATTGATGTCACCGGCACCTTTTGTAACATGCACCCAGAGACTGTTAACCACTTGTTTTGGACTTGTGAAAACACTCTATCACTATGGCAGGGCATCTGTCGCTTCATCCTGGACAATATTTATGACAAATTTGTGCTTTACTTTAAATATGTGATTTTTGGTTTTACACTGTATGAACAAAAATCTGAAAAGGAATTCTACCTTTGCAACCTCATTATTTTATTAGCTAAGTTTTATATTCATAAATGTAAGTTTCTTAATACCCGTCCTATCTTTTGTGCCTTTAAAAAAGATCTGGAACTTTACATTAAAACGCTCTCTACCTCTAACAACAAAAAAGCTGTGAAAACGATGATGCTGTGTTCCAAATTTAAGTTGTTTGATGAATCTGAATAAGCCTACGGCTTTGCATTTTGTTTATTATTCATATATATATATGTTTGTATTCTTTTTTTATTATTTTGAACTTACAACCCCCTGGCGCTGTTTTGTACTGTTTTCATAATGTTTTATAATGTTGTATATTGTTGTTTGTCTTACTGTTTGTAATTGTTGAAATTTATAAATAAACCTTTAAAAAAAAAAAAAGATATAGGCTGTAGCACGAGGTCTTCAGTGAAAGATGGAGGCAGTAGATGGGATAGATTGTCTAGATTCAGGTAAAGATTTTTTAGAGGTTGTAGAGGGCAGTAAAATAAGTACGGATTCTAGTGCGACAAAGTATTTAAAGCGTAAGAAAAGACTGCAGGATACATTTAATGTTAGACGTCGAGAGAGACGTGCCCTGCTTTATGGGAAAATATATAGTGAGGACTTGAACTTCAGGAAGAGCAATACATCACAAAGTGTACAGAAATACAGATATAGTTTTGAGCACAGGGACAGGGTGAAAGCAAGCAGTGTAGGGAAACACAGGGATAATAATATTGAGCACAGGGAAAGGCTTAAATTTGGGAGTAAAGTGGCGAGTGAAATAAAACAGTGATAATTTGGTACACAGGGACAGAGTTAAAGCAAACAGTGTAGGGAAATATAGAGATAATTTAGAACACAAGGAAAGAGTTAAACTAGGCAGCAAAAGGCAGTACAGTGTTAGTTTAAAACATAGGCAGCAAGTGATAGCTGGTGTACAGCTGAGTCGGAAGCAGAGGCCGGAGAGGTCTGTAGATTTTGTTTTTATCATAGTTTTTTGGATAAGGTTAGACATGGACCGGATTTTGTGAGTAGTGTTTGTCATAGGCTGCTGTTTGAATATCAGGTGCTGCGCTGTGAGAGGGAAGTATATGCAGTAAGTTTAGCAACGACTGGCATTGCAAATAATTGCATTAGCGAGCATTATCTGCATAGTTGTGATAAGTGTGTTGAGCTCTGTCTCATTGTTGCGTCCAGAGGTCAGTTGTGGATTTGCTTTACTTGTCATAGTAAGATCAGTAAAGGTGAAATCCCAGCTGAATGTTGGAACAACAACTTAGATGTAGACCCCGTTCCTCCAGAACTGGGATGTCTGAATAGCTTAGAGCAGCACCTGATAGCTTTACGCATCCCTTTTATAAAGGTGTTGGCGTTGCCTAAGGGTGGTCAGAATGGTCTACATGGGCCCGTTACTTATGTTTCGACAAACATTGTACAAACCACCAATGTGCTGCCGCGGTCCAGTACGGAGGGGTCTCCGCTCCAAGTTAAAGCGGAAATTAACTTACAAAGGACACTATAAGTATCAATTTGTTGACTCGTGGCGTGTCAGGCGGGTATAGATTACTTAAAGAGAACCAATGTCTTGTATAAAAACATTGAGTTCAACGAGGAATGGTTAAATGATTTTTGTAGGGAGGAAGAGGTTGTTGTAGAGGTTGGTCAGGGTGACCAGGTTGTTGTTGACAATACAGTTCAGTGAGGATGAGGCTGTAGAGCAGGAAATTGGGGCAGAAGAGGTATCAGAAGACATGGCACAAGATGAAACGTTACATGACAGACAACAGCACTGCATGTTTCAGGACACTTGACTTATGCCTGTTGATATCGGTCAGGAAGCATTAGATCAATATTTTAAGCATGTTGTGTGGTGAAAGTAATAGTCCGGTTAGAATGCTTTCTGACAAATTAAATGAAGCGATGTGTTTCCCTGTGCTGTTTCTAACGAGCACAAATACATTCCACACCAGCCGCAAGCATCGCTTAACATTCTCGCGCTATTTTAATAATCGGATAATGCACGCCGACGGCCGTTTTGTGCGCAATGTGGAATATATATTCTTTAGCCGGTATATGTCCAAAATGGACCAAGTGATATGTAGCATTCCGGTCGCGATGCGTTAAGGTAAGGGGGGTCAGCATTCTCAGGGGATTTTCCCGGGCATAATCAAAGACGAGTCTCTGAAGCGCTTGCTACAGTTTGATGATGGTTTTCGTTTCCTTCAGCCTGTTCGCGGGACGCCAGCTTTTTGGTCTTCGGCTGAGAAAAACCTTTTGGCTTATGTCCGCCAATTGGGGATTCCAACATGGTTCTGCACCTTTTCTTCTGCTGATTTGCGCTGGCAGAATCTCCTTGCTAGCAGCCTGAGACAGGAAGGCAAACAGCAGACAGTAGAACAGTTAGAGTGGGCCGATAGGTGCGAGCTGTTGCGTCGCAACCCGGTCACAGCTGTGAGGATGTTTGACTACAGGTGGCACTGTTTTTTGAAGGAAGAACTCATGTAACCATCTCAACCTGTTGGCAAGATTGTAGATTACTTTTATCGAATTGAGTTCCATGTTCATGTGCTGTTTTGGATTCAGGGAGCTCCCCAAATTTATAAAAACACCGATTTAGAAGTTGCAGAGTTTATTGATAAATATGTGACATGTGAGCTACCCTCAGACAATGACACACTATTGGAAGTTGTGTCATATGTTCAAACGCATTCAAAACGGCATTCAAAGTCATGTCGTGAAAATAAAACGAAATGCCGTTTTAGTTTTCCAAAACCGATCTCTGCACGCACGTTCATCTGCAAAATCAAAGAATGTGTTTGTTCTAAAAAGGGAACAGGGACAGAGGGTAGTTGTATTTACGAAATCAGGCCACAGTGCACCTGTCTGGAGAAAAAGGGACAGAAGTTGCCAAAGGAGGTTCCACGGTTGATTATGTCGAGCGTTAAGGATGCGATGGAGACGGAGGAGCCTTTTGGTAGCGTAGAAGAGTTGTTTGCCAGTGTGGGCATCAACCAGACAGTCTTTGAGCTCGCTTATAGGCGGCTGGAGACCAAGAATAAGGTCGTTTATAGGTGAAGGGGAAACGACACTTGGGTTAACCAGTATAAAAGGAATTTATTGAAGTGTTGGAACGCTAACATGGACATTAGCTTTGTCACTGACGCCTACGCAGTCATCGTATACATAAAGTACATCACAAAAGCAGAGACAGAAATAGGTCTGTTATTGAGCAATGCCCTTAAATAAAAAAGGAAATCTCTCTGCTAAAGATGCTTTAAAGAAACTGGGCAGTGTATATTTACACAACAGAGATGTCTGCGCTCAGGAGGCAGTGTATAGGCTAATGACCATGCATTTGAAAGAATGTTCCAGGAAGGTCATGTTTATTCCAAAAGGGAATAACATTGTGCGGATGAGTTTACCCCTCAGTGTGTTGTTGCAAAAGGCTTCCTCAGAGGGTCTTAGGTCAGAAGACATGTGGATGACAAGTATTGTAGATAGGTATAGGAACAGGCCTGATAGTGTCGTGTTTGAGAATATGTGCATAGCCACATTTTGTTCGGAGTATCTTGTTCTCAGCTAGAATGAAAAATCAGACAATACAATTGCACTACAAGGGGGTTTAGGGTTCATCTTGCGGAGAACACAAACTCAGTTTGCCGTCGTTTGCTACATGGAGTTTAAATTAGACAAACAGGAGGAGGCCCACTTTCAGAGTTTGCTGCAGTTGTTCCTTCCTCATGGAACTGATTTAAACCTCAAGCCGGAAGGCTTTGAGTTCTACAAACAGTTCTATGAGGAAGGTAAAGTGAGGTCGCCTGGCGAAACAGCGCGGCCAGTGAGAGACGTCGTCGATAAAAACAGGGCAAAGTTTGAAGTGGACTGTCCTCGATTAGAGCAAGCGCAGGAGATGGTGGACCGGTTTGATAATGTCGAGGACGATGCGTGGGGGGACCTTTGTCGTGAACAGCTAATCGAACACATGGAATGTTTAGAGGAGAGGCGGCGACAGCAGCAGGGGGAAATTAGGGAAGAGCAGTTAGTAGAATTGGAGGAAAATGTCCCCGATTTGTTTGTTGGTGGTAAACAAGTAGCTCAATTTGAGAGAGACACCAACATTTTGTCTAGAAGGGAAGGTTTAGCTCTGGTCCATTCTCTAAGTGAGACGCAGAGGAGCATTTTTGATAGGATTAGGAAATGGTGCCTAGAAAAGGTGATGGGAAAAACCCCAGAACCTTTCCATGCGCTCGTAACTGGTGGGGCAGGTACTGGAAAAAGCCAATTTATTAGAGCAGTGGTTCTTAACCTGGGATCGATCGAACCCTAGGGGTTTGGTGAGTCTGCCTCAGGGATTCGGCAGAGCCTCCTCCGCTGCGGTTAAGACACACCTGACTCATGAATTGATTAACGTGGACCCCGACTTAATTAAACAAGTTGAAAAACTTATTCGGGTGTTATCATTTAGTGGTCAATTGTACAGAATATGTACTGTACTGTGCAATCTACTAATAAAAGTTTCATTCAATCAATCAATCAATCGTGTAAACAAAAACATCTTCCTATCGGCGTATCTGTACTGTAAAGTTAACATTTGAATGACAATAAAAAGGAAGTCTAAGTATTGTGGATACCCCCCAATCAATGGTCCCTCTAATTTTACATCTAATTTGCAAGTGTGTAATTTGTTGTTAGTTCATGCACTGTGTTGGTTTTGTTCTTTGAACAAGGTGATGTGCATGCATGGTTCATGTTGTGCACGATTTAAAAAAAAAAAAAAAACATAACTGTCTTGAATTTGAAAATAAAAAAAAACATTTTATTTTTCATTAAAGAAGTGTTCAGTGAATGTGCATATGAAACTGGCGGGGTTCGGTACCATCAACAAGGTTAAGAACCACTGGATTAGAGCTATCCAGTACAAGGCAGGGAGACTATTGTCGCGTCTGTACCAACCGGGTAAAACCTGCATACTCTTAACTGCTCTCACAGGCTTAGCTGCATACAATTTACATGCAGCCACAATTCACCACACCTTCAATATTGGCATGCAGGTTAGTTTACCGTATATCCTTCTTGGTGAAGATAAGATAAACTCCTTGAGGGCTCAATTTGGTCACCTACAAATTCTAATCATTGACGAAATCAGTATGGTAGATCATCATCTTTTAGCTTATGTGCATGGCCGGTTAAGGCAAATTAAACAGACGGGAGACTTTTCTCCATTTGGCAACGTTAGTGTTGTAGCTGTCGGTGACTTATCAGTTGCCACCCGTCAAAGGGAGGCCGCTTTACACCAGTCAGGTGAATGTGGACCTCTAGTGTCATTTTACAAAAGTAGCACTAAAAAAAATTGTGAGGCAAAAAGATAGTGTATTTTCTGAGCTGCTAAATAGACTTAGAGTTTGGTCTAAGCATACCCCATTATTGAAAAGCGACATAGATATCCTCAAGTCCCAGGAGACAGGGGAAGAGTGCGCAGCTTTGCATATTCATCCCATGAATATGCAAACCAGTGAGCATAATCTGAAGCGGTTATTCGCAACCTGTCCAGATTGTTACAATCGAGGCCCAAGATTTTATTAACAGTGAGAAGTTGGGTGAATTAAAGCGCATAGTCTGGCATCACGGCAAAACATCGTACACGTGTTTGGCCAAGAGTTTGTGTTTGGCTCCGAAGCACGTGTAATGCTTTGCAAAAATGTTGACGTAGCAGACGGTCTGGTCAATGGCGCATGTGGAACGGTGACCTATATTCAATTTGGAGCAAATAAAGACTTACACCTCACAGTCTATAAGAAATTTGACGATTCAAAAATAGGCTCACAAAGGAGGAAGCAGCGTTCCCATGCTGCTGTAGAATGCATGCATTCTACTGCCGTTGATCCCGTGGAGGATTCGGCGAAAAAAACGTGGCGGTTTGCGTCGTCAGTTTCCTCTTAAACTCGCGTGGGCCTGCAGTGTTCACAAAGTGCAAGGTCTAACTGTAGAGGAGGCTGTAATGTGTTTAGGCAAGGTTTCTGCAGCTGCGCAGGCGTATGTCGCCCTCAGCCGTGTTAGGGATATGTCCGGCCTTGTGATCAGAGATTTTGAGGAAAAGGCCCTTTACTGCAAGGACATCGTCAAGGAGGCATTGGATAGCATGCCCCCATTTCTAATTGAACAGCCAGTCTTCCTTAGAAACTCAAAATGTATCTTTGTGTTTAATGAACGTTCGAAATTTAAGTTACCACGCCGTTCATTTGGTGACTTGCACGCAGCATTTACAGCCTAACTGTATTGCTGTCACAGAGATGTGGTTCATTGCACAATCCTCAACATACTGCGTCCAAATAGAGGGATACACTTTCCACAGGCGTCCTGGAGCCTTGTGTCCACTTATTTCAGTGACCAAAAGCCATCCTGTGTGTTTTTTGTGCTCAATATGAAGGGGATATGTTTGATTTGGATCTGTTGTTTGCAGATCATTTTGCTGATGAAGAGGGACTTTTTGATGGCGAGTCTAAGGCGGAGTAGGGTCAAACAGTCCCTAAACATCATCAAAATGATCTACGAACACATCAAAATATAACATCTTCATCTCGACCAGGAAAACCACCAGTAAATCAATAATTTGTATGACTGACTGAAATGGAAAACATTTGCTTGTAGATGGTAATGTGTTCGAAGATTTGACGTAGAAATTTGATGTAGAAACGTTATTTGTTGCATGCATTTTTCTCTGTTATATGTTTTGATTGGTGTTTGTATGTCTTGTTGTCATGTCTTGTGATCATGTTTTGTTTAGTTATGTTTTGTTTGTTTAAAATGCCACTGGTTCCTGTTTTTTCACCCTCTTGTTTTGTTTCCATGTCAACTCATTAGTATCACCTGTCTCACGTTTTGGACTCACGCACCTGTGTCAGTCATGTCATTATTTAAGCCTCGTTTTTCAGTTGGTTGTTCTGGTGTCGTCGTGATCTTTTTAATGTTCTGTGCATGCTGTTTTATGTAATACCTCTGCTCTTCTCATGCTCCATGCCTTACCAAGTACCGTATTTTTTTGGACTATAAGTCAGTTTTTTTTCATAGTTTGGCCATAGTGCGACAGATAATCCGGAGTGATTTATGTGAAATTAACACATTACCATTACCATCGACCAATAAGAATTTGGCGGGGTAGGGTCATGGCAGAAGTGCATTATGGGTCATGGTTTGCTAATTGCTTTATGCTACTGCCGTAGCTATTAAAATGGATCATTTCATCATTGGCGGTAACTTATAAAAACTGAGAAGGGCTGAACAAAAATGGCACCGAAAAGGAAATCATGTACTGCAGATTACAAGCTGGACCTAGTGAAATATGCAGCAGAAAACGACAAGAAGAAGCGGCGCATATCTTTGGAGTTGGCAGAGTGTTTTAGAAGCGACATCGAGGAAGAAGATTTCATCGGATTTATCGATTAGGAGTGACAGATTGTTTGGTAATCTTAAAATCATGTTCTCTCTGTGAAAGTTATTTGAATGACACTTACCATAATATGTTACGTTAACATACCAAGCACGTTGTCAGTTGGTTATTTATTCGTCATAAGACAAAATTATTCAGCCTGTTGTTCACTATTGTTTTTTAATTGCCTTCCAAATGTCTATTCTTGGTGTTGGATTTTTTCAAGTACATTTCCCCCAAAAATGCGACTTATACTCCAGTGCGATGTATATGTTTTTTCCCGTCTTTATTTTGCATTCTCGGCCGGTGCGACGTATACTCCGGAGCAATTTATGATCCGAAAAATAGGGTAATCGATTATGTGACACTTGTTAATTATTAGCGCGTTAATGTTAGTTGAGTTTCAGCGTATTAGTTACTAATTTCACGCTGTAACGTAGCATGAAAATATTTAAATAAGGCATAGCGATACTGTTCCAAATACATATGGCTTTCTAAAATACCGGTAAATCTCGCAGCTCTAATTTGACATCACCCTTGTTTTTGTTCTAAGTTCAAAAGTACATCCAACCTTGAGCATGGATTTCGTATTAAGCAGCAGCCATGGAAGTAAATATCACTCCATCATATAAATATGGAGTCTTTCTTCCGCCGTATGATTTTATTTCAATTTATCCGAACCTCCAAAGTAGTTGAGAAAAAAAACTAACACATTCATGAATGGAGTAAATGTAAGTGTTAAGTGCATGTCCAGCTTAATGAAGCTCAGTGTGGAGAACGTCTACCTGCTGTGTCCACTCAAACAAGGAGATGGACACTTGATGGTCTTCTCTAACCACAGCCAGCACACAGTCTCACATGTGATGTCAAAAAGGCACCAATGCCATCTTGACACAAGGATAAGAAAATACCAACACTATTGTGATGTCTCCAAGTAGCAGAGTGAAGGCTAATGGCTGATGTCCTGCCACTGAATGCAGAATATTCTTCTTGGAGCGACTCAGTGATGACATCCTGTAAATACATGAATATAATTAACACATTTATTTTAATTTCCTGAATAGATCAGAGTAGATGCAAAGTTATTTACTTTAGGGCTGTGCATCTCCATTTGGTTAGATTGTTGAAAAAAATGTACTTTAAAAAAGGTCCACTGTGATAAACATTGGAGAGGAGGAATGGACCCATAGATGATGTAACCCCAAAATAATCTGCTCATCATGCATTGATCTGTACTTGCACAAGCTAGACCTAACATTGGTGGAGGTGGCCTAGCTGGAGCGGTATAGCCCAGTTGGTAGAGCGGCCGTGCCAGCAACTTGAGGGTTGCAGGTTCGATCCCCGCTTCCGCCATCCTAGTCACTGCCGTTGTGTCCTCGGGCAAGACACGTTACCCACCTGCTCCCAGTGCCACCCACACTGGTTTGAATATAACTTAGATATTGGGTTTCACTATGTAAAGGGCTTTGAGTCACTAGAGAAAAAGCGCTATATAATTCACTTCACTTCACATACAGGCTGAATTTCTGGTAGCTATGACGACTAATGTTTCTTATTAATTGTTGCTGTACTATATTGTACAATAAAATTAAAAAAGGGCCATTATAATAAAAGAATATAAATCTACTTAGTAAGTGTTCTTTCATTCAGTAGTTGGCTCCCCAAGGTAATTTATCAAGCAGCAGATGACGTCTGGTCTAGTTTCAATATGTTCCTATAAAAAGCAATAAAATACATTAATGTATTCTCAATGGTTTATTCTTTGCATGGTCATGGTGACCTGAACCGTGTCCAAGGTGACTACAAGGTCCTCAGTGTGGATGCTTACATGTCTGTGTGCAGAGGTGGGTAGAGTAGCCAGAAATTGTACTCAAGTAAGAGACCTGTTACTTTAGAGATGTGTTACTCAAGTAAAAGTAAGGAGTAGTCACCCAAATATTTACTTGAGTAAAAGTAAAAAGTATGTTGTGAAAAAACTACTGAAGTACTGAGTAACTGATGAGTAACCTGTTCGTTTATGGATGATGGCAACAAGTTATGCACAAAAACATAAAAATAGCAATGAACAAATTCAGAGCCAGGAATATCTTTTAAGCAACTAAAACTATAATATATATTAAATAATATATATTTGGTTTTACATGCGTATTGAAAAAAAGTCTGAAAATGAATTTTACCTTTGCAACCTCATGATACTATTGGCTAAGCTTTATATTCGTAAATATAAGTTTCTCACTACACGACTTGTTTTTTGTGCCTTTAAAAAAGATTTAGAACTCTACATTAAAACACTCTACCTATAACAACCAAAAAGCCGTGAAAACGATGATGCTGTGTTCCAAATTTAAGTTATTTACTGAGATTGAGTGAGCCTATGGCTTTGCACTTTGTTTATTTTATATTAATATTTTTTTTGCATTCTATTTTAGTTACTTTGAATTTACAACCCATGGTGCTGTTTTGTACGGTTTTTATACTGTTTTGTACTGTTTTTGTACTTACTTTGATTGTTATGTTCTACTGTTTGTAAATGTTGAAATGTATAAATAAAGGTTTATAAAAATTTTTTTTTTTTAAAACGTGCAGTAAATCATGTGACCGCCTGGCTCTGTTTGGTGAACTGGAGTCAAACGTCACCAGTGACTCCATTTGATCGGTGAAACACAGGCATGTGATAAGATCCTACTTTGAAGGTCTGTCTGACAAACCAAAATAAAGCGTGCATTAACGGATCGATAAAAATCAGTAGCAAGCTGAATGTAGATAAATGGAGCATTTCTTCTCTATAAATATACTCAAGTAAAAGTAAAAGTATGTTGCATTAAAACTACTCTTAGAAGTACAATTTATCCCAAAAGTTACTCAAGTAGATGTAGCGGTATAAATGTAGCGCATTACTACCCACCCCTGTCTGTGTGTCCTGTGAAGGACTGGTAACAGTCCAGAGTGGACCCTGCCTTTCACCTGAAGTCAGCTGGGATAGGCTCCATCTCCCTGGATGCCTAAAGAGGATAAAGAGTAGAAAAAGTATGCAACAAAATATTGTTTTTTCAAAACTATAATTGAAATAATGCTATCAATCAAATCCAATCTAATCAACAAATGTTAGCAAATGTTTAAGTTATGTGTTGTACATTTGTGTATGTATTTGGCCGTTAGTGTGTAAATCTTGGACTGTACCTGATATAGTGAATCCGACAAGGTCCCTTTTTGGGTCCCGCAATGCCACCTTTTGTCCTGAACATCTTCTCCAACTTTAGCCTGTAAAAGTTAAGTAACGTGGTTTACGCCTGCTGTTATGTTGTCAAGCTCCTCTCTGAAAAAGATGGTAACATCAATAATCTCAATACATCAGTACTATCCAGCAGCCCTGAAAAAACGCACTGCAGTAAGTGTAAAATGTTCACTAATTTTCAGTCCCTTTAGGATTTAGCAGGCTTTTTTGGTGGTTTAAAATTCCTGTAATTTGCGACAACTTTTTCAAAAAGTTACGGTAAAATTGCGACGCTATTGTTTTCTAATAACATTGAAGCGACTTGTGATTTTATTAATTTATTATCAATGTTTTAAATCAGGGGTCGGGAACCTTTTTGGCTGAGAGAGCCATGAAAGCCAAATATCTTAAAATGTATTTCCGTGAGAGCCATATCATATTTTTGAACATTGAATACAACTAAATGCTTGCATTTTTGAAGTAAAACGAAAATTTTTTGAATATAATAAGTCTCTAATTATTTTTAATAACATTGTTATTTGTTGAACAGGTGCGGTTGAAACGGATGGATGGATTAAAATGCATGAGAATGTTTTATATTTTGAACGTTATTTTTAACATCGTGATTACCAGCAGAATTATTCATTACTTATCGTGTTTAGCAATGTCAGCTAAGATTTATCTGAGCCAGATGCAGTCATCAAAAGAGCCACATCTGGCTCTAGAGCCATAGGTTCCCTACCCCTGTTTTAAGTGTTCCTTGAAACCTGAACCTCAAAAGGCACACGATTGCAACAATTGGAAACTTACTTTTTTGTACTCATTTCATACCAAGCAGTAGATGTGGGGAAAACAATGGATTTTTAGATGCATCGCAATTCAGACATGGACGATTATAGAATGATTAGTAAGCATCAATAATCAATCTATTTATTTATTGTAAATAAAGTATTGCTGAAAGTTCTCAAATTTGGCTGACTCCAGCGAGCCACCTCACCAAAAAAGCCAAACAGCTCTTTTACATTATGGTTTAGTTTTGCACATATTTTCATTAATTTAACATGTGGGGATTAATCTAACTGTTTTTTAATTCCAAATGAATGTTTTTTTTTTTAAGTTGCAAGTGATAAATGCTTATTTAGTGAATCGGAAAAAAAATGTAAAAGTGCATCAATATACAGTACATAAATTAAAGACGCATCAATCGATTTTTAATGGAATCGTAGCTCCTGAATCGTAAGGTGCCCAGATTCCCACCTCTGCCAAGCAGACCAAAAGTAGTCACAAGCAGCAAAAATCCACAAGTAAAATCACATATTCAGATATTAGTCAAATTGTCATACTGTTTTGATTAATTATAAGTACTTTGAGTAATAATTATTCTTTATCATCTGCTGTCTGGTCTGTCGTCCACAAGTTACAGATATTTGCCCTGTTCATTTTACGCGTGATAAGTGTTCGTGGGTTCCCTCCGGGTACTGCGGCTTCCTCCCACTTCCAAAGACATGCACCTGGGGATAGGTTGATTGGCAACACTAAATTGGCCCTAGTGTGTGAATGTGAGTGTGAATGTTGTCTGTCTATCTGTGTTGGCCCTGCGATGAGGTGGCGACTTATTCAGGGTGTACACCGCCTTCCGCCCGATTGTAGCCGAGATAGGCGCCAGCGCCCCACGCGACCCCAAAAGGGAATAAGCGGTAGAAAATGGATGGATGAAAGTGTTCGTCTATCTTCAACATTCATATATGTTCCAACACATTTACTTCCTCACAGTACCAGCATTTGTGAACTGTTGAGAGCGATTTATATCAGTAATTATTGTTGGTAAATGAGTAGGCCTGGGCGATATTAACCTGACTCTCGTCAGATCTTTGTAGTTTGCCGAGTTCCACACAAGGATGTAGGAGATCTCAATAGGAGATGTATTTCAGAAGGTGGGGCCTTGTAAAAAAATCATAGTATGTGATTGGATAAACTACTTGTCCGACATCTGTTATCTTGAATGATGTACTTCTTCAACTACTCACATCGAAATCAACCCGTGACGCTGATGAGAGCGACGCTGCAAAATCCAAAACAGAACAGCTGACATATTGGAAAACGACTGAGCGAAAAGTTCTCTGTTCATATTTTAAAGGATTAATATTCGATAGATTCGACAAAACATTGCAATAGGCGAGTGCTGTGTGCCGCCATTGTTGTTTGAATCAAACAGTCGCTTCGGCGCTACATTATATCTATGAAATCCAGCCCGGCGATCCTGATTGGTTCATTACCAGAAGGCAGGGCCATGTATAAAAAAATCTTTGTATGAGATTGGATAAACCACTTGTCCGTTATCTTGAATGACATACTACTTCAACCACTCATATCGAAATAACCAATGACGCTGATGAGAGTGACGCTGGGAAATCCAAACCCAGTTGAATGAAGAGCCAAAACATCCTTGCCACCAACAAATGCCTTCAAAACTGTTATCTGTTCATCTTTTAAAGAATCAATATTCGATAGATTCGACAAAACAGCTGCAATAGCAGAATCAATGTCCGCACACGCCGCCATTGTTTGAATCAAACAGTCGCTTCTGCGTTACGTCACATCTATGAAATCACACCCAGCGATCCTGATTGGTTCATTATTTTTTGCTATCTGGAAGGAGTTTGCAAAGCCTTCGAGCCCAGAGCCTTGTGTTGAACTCGGCGAACTACAAGGGTCTGGCGAGAGTCAGGAGTCAGGTTAGGGCGATATGGCCTGAAAATAAAATCTTAGATTGTTTTACCAAAAAAAAAGGATATAAGATTTTTTCCTCCTACTTTTTTAAAAGACTTCATTTAATACAAATGATAAATTAAACGTTTTCTGGCAAGCAATACTTGTGTATTGAATAAAATACTTCTGTAAACAAAAATTTAGCATTGAACATTGCTTGCAAATAAATAATTATCAATGAAGGGAAATTTTAAAACTTCTGTCTTGAATAAAATACTTCTGTAAAAATAATCAAGTAAAACATTAAGAAGACTCGGCCTGGGAGATATATCCATTGTATCAATATATTCAAGTTTTTTGTTGCAGATAATTTTAAAAATTAAAAAATATATATCTTCTTGCTTCGGCATACTTTTGCCACCTCTAAATAGCACCCTTGGTAAATTGGAAATTGTATTTATTGGCAGGCCTGAATAAGTCATAAAAATATCAACAATTATTGATATTGATTAATATAAAAAACTTTTATCGTTACACTGTTTTCAGCCATATCGCCGAGCCCTAATCTGTACATTTTGATGAAGACAGGGAAAAACATGCGTACTCGTAAACGGCGCATGCAACAACAAGTTTCCATCTGTTTTGTTGTGTAGAATGGCGTTTGACGTGTCTTGGAACACGACAGACAGATAATCTTTGAGATCACTCGACAAATAGTTTTTTGATAAAGTATAGGGATCTATTCCACTGTATAGTTAGATTTTTTTAGCTTGCATCTTCTTTTTGCAGGAAGATCTAGGCCCCTTTGCGTACTCGAACAGTTTGGGCGCTGCCAGCTGCACAACATGCCATCTTGGCTTGGTTGACCACCAGTTTTTTTACTTACAAGAAGAAGTCACGTGATGAAATACAAGCAATTAGTATATTGGGGGCTGTGTATCGGTGTTGGCCCTGCGATGAGGTGGAGACTTGTCCAGGGTGTACCCCGCCTTCTGCCCACATGCAGCTGGGATAGGCTCCAGCACCCTCCTAAACTGGAGAAGGATAAGCGGTAGAAAAATGAATGAATGGGTTAAATATTGTAAAAGCAGTGGTGTGCCGTCAGGGCCAGCAAGGCCTTCTCTGCTGGCCTAACAAAAGCAGAAATCATGATCATAATTAAAGATAAAACATTTTTTTTATTTACTTTCCCTAAATATCTCAAATTATTCATATTTTCTTTGGTTTGGTGGTAGAAGAGGGTGTATTTTGTAGATATTGTAGCGTCCTGGAAGAGTTAGTGCTGCAAGGGGTTCTGGGTATTTGTTTGGTTGTGTTTATGTTGCGTTACGGTGCGGTTGTTCTCCCGAAATGTGTTAGTCATTCTTGTTTGGTGTGGGTTCAAAGTGTGGCGCATATTTGTAACAGTTTTAAAGTTGTTTATACAGCCACCCCCAGTGTGACCTGAATGGCTGTTAATCAAGTATGAGTGGCATTCACTTATGTGTATGTAAACGCCGCACACATTAGGTGACTAGGCCGGCACGCTGTTTGTATGGAGGAAAAGCGGACGAGACGACAGGTTGCAGAGGACGCTAAAGGCAGTGCTTTTAAGGCACTGCCCCCGATATTGTTGTCTGGGTGGAAATCGGGAGAAATTCGGGAGAGTGGTTGCCCCGTGAGATTTTCGGGAGAAGCACTGAAATTCGGAAGTCTACCGAATTTACTGGTGTATATAGTTGTGTCCCGGAAGAGTTAGTCCTGCAAGGGTTTCTGGGTATTTGTTCTGTTGTTTATCTTGTGTTACGGTATAGATGTTTCCTGGAATGTGTTTGTCATCCTTGTTTGGTGTGGGTTCCCAGTGTGGCGCGTATTTGTAAGTGTTTAACTCGTTTATACGGCCACCCTCAGCTTGACCTGTATGGCTGTTGACCAAGTATACTTGCATTCACTTATGTGTGTAAAAAAGAGTAGATAATATGTGATTGGGCCGGCATGCAAAGGCAGGGGTGTCCAAAGTGTGGCCCTGGGGCCATTTGCGGCCAGCAGCTAAACATTTACCGGCCCACCACACATTCTGCAAAAAATGCAAAATTGATAATATTGCAAAAAAATACAAATAAAAACATTTTAAAAAAAGTGGAATGAGGTGAAATCTAATGAGAAAAAGTGGCAATGTTGACACAAAGCTGCCATGCAGGCATTTTTCCCCCTTTTGTCTTTATTTTCTTTTTTTTCCATTGCTCAAAAAAAAGGACAAAAAATCTATTAAAATTAATTATTACTTAATAATTATCACTTTAAAATGTTTTATGTGGAAAAAATATTCCACATGTGTGGTTGCCATATAAAAACATCAAAGTTTTGACAAAAGAGCATAAAACAAACAAAATAATAGTTCCAACTTAAAATCGAAAGATATATCAGAAGTTGATCTTGAAATTTAGGTGTTAAAAGTTAAAAAAAATAAATAAAAATACATCACTTTATGAGTGGGGAACCTTTCGGATGTCAAATATATTTAGTAGGATTTCATTTAACTTTTCACTGTGATTACTCAATAATATTAAATTGAAATCAATGGTGTCCTGTATTATTGATCTTTGAGGAGTTTAATTGCTAAATAAAGGAACTCTCCAGAAGGAATCAATAAAGTACTATCTCTCTATCTATCTAAATACTGCATATTTCAGTTTTACTATAAAAAACAGAAAAGGCATAAAACCTTATTATTTTTACTTTATATCAATCTCAAGTTAATATAGAGATTTACTGTAAGCATTTAATTAAAAATAATAATAATAATTTGACTTATTTTTAACATTTTAATGACTGAGACCCTCTATGCTCCCCAGGATTTTAAAAAAATCTATATATTTTGTTATGGTTTGAAAATGAAAAATATCAAAATGGCCCCGCATGCTTAAATTTTTGTGTGCGGCCCTCTGTGGAAAGTTTGGACACCCCTGCTTTAAGGTTTATTGGCGCTCTGTACTTCTCCCCACGTCCTTGCATCACTCCATACAGCAGCGTTGTAAAAAGTCTACATTTTACTTTTTAAAACCGATACCGATCATTTCCGGTATCACATTTTAAAGCATTTTTCGCCCGAAAATATCGGCATCTCAAGTTTGGAGTCATTTTATTTGGGACAGGATGATTCCTGAAACTAACCCCACATTACTTGTAGTACTTTAACCGAAAAGTGAAAGAAAAAAAAAGACGTCAGTGTGGACATGTCCACCATAATAGACAAATGTTAGCAGACATGTCCAGACAGCCTGATTTCCCTCTTATCTTCCCGCCAGGCAGATATAGAAAAAAAAAAGTGCACTCTTTAATCAATTATCCTTAACAAATTATGTTTAAATTATGTCTTTTTATATTATAAGTTAAAGAGTCTGAAACTTCCAGAAAATATTAAATTAGACTAAGAGGAATGTACTGGTGCTAACCAGGTGTGGTTAGCTAGCAAACAATGCAGTCAATTAGCCTGTATATTATTCTTATGTTTTACACAAACAAACACGGTTGTAAAACACATGACACGAAGATGATAAAAATGGTACTACTTACATGACATTCCTGTTATGTCCAAGGACGCACGGACATGGAAGGAGGGCTCAAGGTGGAACCACGTGAACTGTGCTGAGTCTCCAACTCTCCGCATGGCGGGAAAAACGCTTTACGGCAACACACGTCACTGTCGTAACACAGCAGCCCACGACTGCATAACTGCAATTTTCCAATTCTGTGCACGGGGACGCTTATTCTGCAGGTGTCTGATTCACTCATCCAAGTCAGGCTTCTTGATAACGTTTTGTCTTGAGTGAAAATCTCATCTGACGTCATCATATTAACTTTTATTGGAGATATTATTAGCTATTCTCAAACGGTGCTGCTGCAGGTACCACAAGCACAACGTGTTGTTTTGTATTCATGTTCCCGGGTGCGGCGCACTCCATAAAGAATAAAGAAAAAGCATAAGGTAAATAGTGACAGTTTTAATATTTAATAAAGATTATTCAAGTAAACACACAAGCTTTCATTTTCTTGTATAGATTATATATGTAACCGAAGGAAAATTAACTGTGGCAAAAAAAATATTACTAGTGTTAATCATGCAAGTATACTTACAGTGAAATAATCATAATGATTTTAGGGATTTTTTCACCATAGTATTTTAATAAGTGTTCACTCTTGCAATGTTCTGCTAAAAGACAAGCATAAAAACCTCTAATACAATATTACTGGGAATTCGAAAAACCTCCATATATAAAATGATTATAATCTATTTTAATTGATAGTACAAATTGTGATTGAATCTTGTTTTTAATATTTTTGTGCAGCACTTTGGAATGTTTTTTGTTTAAATGTGCTACATTAATAAAGTGGATTGTATTGGGTTGATTTTAGTCAAGGCAAAAATAAATAACATGGATAAGTGAAAAAAGTAAACATTTATTTTAGGGAATAATAGACATTGAATAACCTTTTAAAGTGAAAATTTTACATAAATTCCTTCTCTAACAGATTACTTATTTTTCATTTTGCACACAGTGGGGCACAGCATTAGGTACACCGACACAATCTGTTAACATGCAAAGCAAAACACAAATAATGGTCAGTTTTAATTTACTCCCTCAGAGAGTTATTTATCTGAACAATATATGTATTACTGTAGTTGCAGTTCTTTATTTACAGTTATTTATTACAGTTGTTTATGTGAGGGACCGAATATTAGGAACAGGAATAGACGAGTGTCATTGCTGTTCAATGTATGTAAAAAATGCTTAAAGAAATTAAGGCAAACAACAGCAGTGTCCACCAGTATTAGCGCTTTAAAAGCAACATCAGGACTAAGACACACACACACACACACTCACATTTCAACAGTGCACTCGAAGGCCCACATATGAAGAGTTCATACATTTGGATGTACCCCTAACCAGGGGCGGTTCTAGGCATGCTTATATGAGGGGGCAGTCAGAAATAGGAAGAGGGCATCATGTGTCCACATCATGATCCAGCACTTTTTTTTTTTGTGCTTATAGTAACGATGCTTTCTTCATTGAAATGGGTATTTAGCTATGTGTCCAACCCCAACCTGGAGTAGTGGATTGCACTTTGTCAGGCCTCTACCTTCAGACCTGTCCAACTTGGGTGTCCCACCTGAAGACTAAGCTCCTGCTGGTATAGCTCTTACGGTCACTGAGGCACGCAAACCCCCTGACCACAATAAGGTGGCAATCCCTCAGGGGGGGAAACATTAACAGCGCTGCCATATTTCCGACAGGGGAAACAGAAGCAGGCGTCTCGGACCACAGAATACTCTAGCCATGGTCGTGTGCGGTACCAGGCAGGATTGAATGACCTTAATGTTGTACCAAATGCACGCTTTGGGTAGCCACCCAGTATTGGCTGAGAGGGTGTGTTGCCATTTAAGTCACTGGGTAGCTGAGCAGGCTGCTTTGGGGGAGCGCTTGTTGGGGGGACGGAGGGAGCTGGTGCAGGAGAAACAGTGCTTGCTGGTGCTAAAGGTGCAGTATTGCTAGCTGCTGTCCCTGATGTACTAGCAGTGGCATCATTGCTACTACTACATGCAGGAGCAGGACTAAACTTTTTAAATGCAGAGAAAAATGGATGCATTACAGAGCATTAACTTTCTCTTTGTGAGCTGCTGGAAGCTGGAGCAGAAAATAAGTACGCTTGAACAACAACAGAAAAAACCCGCTGTGATTACATGAAGAAAAACAACAACAGTACAGGACTACAGCCTGGGGCGGGGCTTTACTTAGGGGTCTGTCAGACACAGGTCACCTGTCTTCAGTTTGTCACATGCAGTGGATGTGGGCACTCATCTGGGCACAAAATTCATTCACTCCAATGTATGTGTGTTGCCCACTTGCTTGTAAATTGATGAAAACGGCTGTGTTTTTGTTTTTAGGTGTCTTGGTCATATCAAATGAAACTTATAATTTGTTTATTACAAAATGTAGATTGAAACATTAAAGGTTGACTATGTAGAATTACGAGAAAAACAACAGAAAAAGAATTCCAGCAGTCGATTGCCAGACCGTTGCTAAGTAAAACGGGCCGTTGCTAGGGACTCCGCTCTGTACAGAGGACAGCAGAGGAGGACTGCTAAGCAGGATATATACCTTATGTTTCATTTTTACCGTCATTAACAGCATCATACATGACTTGTAGCTTGTTACAGGGACAGTGGAGGCTCTCTGCCTTCCAAACCACTGCTGCTCAGAGCCTCCGCTGTCACTGCTCTCGTCAAGTTGTAAAAAAAAAAAAAGGAACTCCGTAGCACCGAAACTCCGTGACGATAAACGTGTTTATGACAGATAAGACTACACAAATACACCCATCTTAACAAGTATATGATTAATGTAGACAACTTTTCCTTTTACTTTCATACTGCAACAGTGATTGGATGTTTACTGAGGGCTGAGGGGTGTGTGCGGGTGTGTGTCTGCTGCACAGCCTGTAGAATGTTGAATACACGCACAGCGGAGGGAGGGATGAGCGGGAAGCCCATCCATCCATCCATTTTCTACCGCTTATTCCCTTTCGGGGTTGCGGGGGGCGCTGGCGCCTATCTCAGCTACAATCGGGCGGAAGGCAGGGTACACCCTGGACAAGTCGCCACCTCATCGCAGGGTGAGCGGGAAGCCGACACTACTATATCGTGTGTGTCCCTTTTTTCAGCGGATTTTTCCGCTTGTGCAGATAATTTTGTCAACTTGTAATGTAGTAATTTTGTGAGTTTATTAAAATTTGCTTTCTCAAATTTTGATTTGAGGGGGCAAGACATTTATTTAAGGGGGCTCTGCCCCCTCTTGCCCCTGCGTAGAGCCGGCCATGCCCCTAACTCTTATCATGTTGCTTCCACTTAAGAGATTTAAGCTCAAGTGAAACGTCAACATCATACGGAGCTGGGAATACTCCACCTCCGTACGATGGAGTGATATTGACTTGGGTGTACTCATCCAAACTCTCTTTAAATGTGGGGCGATACTGACACTGCCACAGCTTCTGTTTCACACCGCGCCCAAAACCAATTTCAAGGTTTTAAACGGCGGAATAATAATAATACTGTAATAGTAAAGAATATTTAAAAAATAAATAATAAAAGTAATATGTATAACATAAATATTAATAATAATAATGAGATATTACACAACTTGGCGCCTATAGTCATGCTGTCCACATTTCTAGGAGGATATATATGGTCTTTTTAAAATATTTTAGTTGGCGAAATAATGATAATAATGTATACTGAACCAAAATATAAACGCAACACGTGTACAGCATGTAAATAAAACAAAATAGTAAATAAGTAACATAAATCATAAACACAAAAAATATTAACAATATAAATATAATTAATAATAATAATAATGAAAATAGATACAACACATATTGGGCTTCACGGTGGCAGAGGGGTTAGTGCGTCTGCCTCACAATACGAAGGTCCTGCAGTCCTGGGTTCAATCCCAGGCTTGGGATCTTTCTGTGTGGAGTTTGCATGTTCTCCCCGTGAATGCGTGGGTTCCCTCTGGGTATTCCGGCTTCCTCCCACTTCCAAAGACATGCACCTGGGGATAAGTTGATTGGCAACACTAAATTGGCCCTAGTGTGTGAATGTGAGTGTGAATGTTGCCTGTCTATCTGTGTTGGCCCTGTGATGAGGTGGCGACTTGTCCAGGGTGTGCACCGCCTTCTGCCCGATTGTAGCTGAGACAGGCGCCAGCGCCCCCCGTGACCTTAAAAGGGAATAAGCGGTAGAAAATGGATGGATGGACAACACAAATTGGCATCCAGTCATGCTGAACATGTGTCCAAATTTCCAGCGAGATATGGTAACCTTTTTTGTGCTAAATCCCTAAAAGGTTTTGTTGACGGAATACTAATAATAATAATTTATTACTGAAGAAAATATTAAATTATACATACAAATAATGTATATGATATAAGTATATTTAATAATAATAACCATCATCTAAAAGGTATTAGTTGGTGGTATGACAAAATATAATTTATCACATAAAATAGTAAATATATACATACAAAAAATATATACAATATAAATATAATGATCAAAGTAATAAAAATTAGATACAGTTCACAAAGTCGTGTGTTGTAGAATACTTTGGACAAACATGAAGGTAGGAGTCAAAAGAGGCAGAGTGGGGGTTAAAGGGATGGGGAAGGTAATTAAAGTGACCCCCACCTCCTCTTCTGGTCTTCTACCCCTTCATATTTACTCAAAGTAGTTGTTTTTCAACTTGGGGGGTTTGGGCTCCAGGCTAAAGTCCACATCATACAGAGGAGGGAAGACTCCACCTCCGTATGATGGAGTGACCTCCACTCTTCCGTTCTCATCCACAGTTTCAGAAAAGGTGGGGCTTGACTGATGTTCCCACAGCTTTTGCTTGATCACACGTCCCAGATCAAGGCTGTACGGACGTGGTTGGCCATTCTTGAACCTACGACAGAAACAATATCACCATCAGATCAATGGACACAAGTGATATTGACCTAAAGTTGAAACTTACCTCAGTTTGTCATCCACCACCTGGTGATATAACCGCTGGTGTTGCTGCACTGTGAGGCCGTGGATGCTTACTGCCTCCAGCGGAGTACAAGCGCGGGGTGGTGGGACGCGCGGGACGAGTGATGCCACTGGGAGGGTGTGATGTGGGATGGCTGAGGGAGGAACGGCTGCCTTTTCTACTGCTGGTTGAATGTTGGAGGACCTCCTCCTCTTCGGGGCAGCTTTGGACCAGTGGACTGACTACAAAGTTCAACACAGGAAGTCAGCCTCTGACACGTTTGCTATGACAACATGTGTACTTGGGATGTTCCGATCAGGCTTTTATACATCCCATTCCGATAATCCGTGAGTGACATGTAAAGTTCATATGGCCTCATTCCTGGGTGGTTCATCATTTCGCAATGCGGTCTGCTAAAAATGACAGAAAGCACCCCTCTACATAGCAACTGATGCTGTGATCAAATTTGTAATTACATAAAACCCACAATAAAATAGTGGACTCTCTACTGCCCTCTGTCAGCTAAAGTTGATAGTGAAGTGAAAACCATTTCAGGTGACTACCTCTTGAAGCTCATCGAGAAAATGCCAAGAATGTGAAAAAGTAAAAAGAGCGAAGGTTGGCTATTTTAAAGAAACTAGAATATAAAACATGTTTTCAGTTATTTCACCATTTTTTTTGGTTAAGTACAAAACTCCATATGTGTTCATTCATAGTTCTGATGCCTTCAGTGCCTTAACTCGTCACGTTTCATGTGTCAGGTAAACCGCGATGAACGGGGCCATATGAATCCACTTCCTACTGTATTAACTGTACATTTTTCAATGAGTGCTATTGACAGTCCAATGATATCAACACCGTATTTAAACTAGTTCCTTATTCACTTTCACTAGATAAAATTGTTTGAGGAAAATAAAATTAAAAACTAGCAATCTACTACCCGTTGAAATCACGACCACCAATTTAAGGATAGTTTAGCCTTCCTCATGCGAGTTGTGTACTGACTGTGACAATACTGACACACCAACACTTGTTATATTATCCTCGCTCTAATTTTTATTCATGTATTTCATAATATCTGCTTACTTTCTGCTGTAACACGGTTTCATCTTCACTTGTGTTGTTTAAAGCTAGTTTAGCGGTTAACTTAGCTATTTGCATGTCTGCTTCTGGCTTACTCTGTTTGGAGCATGTTTAACCTCGTCCTAAATATATATATGTGTGTGTGTGTGTATATATATATATATATATATATATATGTGTGTGTGTGTGTGTATATGTGTATAAATGTACACACATATATACATATATGTATATATGTATACATATGTGTATATACTGTATATACACACAAATATATATATATGTGTGTACATATATACACACACATATATACATATGTGTATGTATATATGTATATACTGTATATACATATGTTTGTATAAATTTAAATATATGTATATACATATACACACACATATATATATACATACATATATGTATATATATATGCACATTTATATCCGTAGATATAGATATGTATGTATATCTATATATATATATATGTATTTACTATATATATATATATATATAGTGTTGGCCCTGTGATGAGGTTGCGACTTGTCCAGGGTGTACGCCGCCTTCCGCCCGAATGCAGCTGAGATAGGCTCCAGCAGCAGAAAATGGCTTTAGCAGCGACCCCCCCCCCCCCCCTCCCCGAATGTCTGACTGGATCTATCGAATAACCCAAATGTCTCACCGTGTCCTCCCTGCAGCAGGGACACTTGAAGGCAGCACGCTTCCTTACACGGCATGCTGTCGGTGCAGGTCCACTCCTCCTGCCACAGCGGCCTCCATCCTGCAGGACACCACACTGCATCAACATCCATGTCAACGAAGGTCACTAACAGCAACTAAAAATATTTGATGTCCAACATTCTAAAATGAACAACATACACTGTAGTGTGTGAATTGATCACAGGTCCATCACACAATGTAAAAAACATTTAAAACATATTTATATTTAGCACATTAGATTTCCCTCAAATATTCTTGTTTTATCTGCGATGAGGTGGCGAATTGTCCAGGGTGTACACCACCTTCCGCCAGATTGTAGCTGAGGTAGCCTTCAGCTCCCCACGCAACCCCGAAGGGAATAAGCGGTAGAAAATAGATGGATGGATTGGTTCTTTTATCATATCTACACTTTATAACTTATGACTTTAGGGTTTTCATTAGTTTTTAATGACCTTGTTGAATCCAGTATGTACACACGTTAACATAACACAAGCCCATTTTCTAACCAGTTTGCTTCCTTTAAACGTCGGGATTTAACACACACTTACCTGCTAACATCATGTACACCTGTGTCAAATACTAGTATATTGTGTTTTTTCTACCGTTTGTCTTCTTCGAAAGGAAGAAGACACCCGCGACACGGTATGGAAATGGTATTGATTTATTATCAATAACGCTAACTTGCTATAGTATTGTTCTAGTCACCTGGGACGCAAAAGCTAAGTTATTTTTCATATAGCTATTCAGTAAATTCAATCTGGTTTGGTGGCTGCAGGATTAGGTCGCTGCTTTTTGCAGATGACGGGGTCCTGATGGCTTCATCTGGCCAGGATCTTCAGGTCTCACTGGATCGGTTCGCAACCGAGTGTGAAGCAACTGGGATGAGAATCGGCACCTCCAAGTCCGAGGTTCTCGCCCGGAAAAGGCTGGAGTGCCATCTCCGAGTTGGGGTGGAGACCCTGCTGCCACATGTGGAGGAGTTCAAGCACCGCAAGGTCTTGTTCATGAGTGAGGGAAAGAGTGGATCGTGAGATCGAGTTGCGGATCGGTGCGGCCTTTCCAGTAATGCGGACGCCGTATTGATTCGTTGTGGTGAAGAAGGAGCTGAGCCGGAAGGCACTGCTCTCAATTTACCGGTCGATCTACGTTCCCATCCTCACCTATGGCCATGAGCTTTGGGTTATGACCGAAAACAAAAGATCACGGGTACAAGCGGCCGAAATGAGTTTCCTCCGCCGGGTGGTGGGGTGCTCCCTTAGAGATAGGGTGAGAAGCTCAAAGTAAAGGCGCTGCTCCTCTTGGTCAAGATGTCATCCGAACTCCTCCTTAGGGAGGCTTCCCTGCTTAGGCTGCTGCCCCCACGACCTGACCTTGGAGAAGCAGAAGAAGATGGATGGCTTTTGGCACCCTGTGTTAGAAATGCCATACCGACTTTGTGTTTTGGACTTGTAATCAGTTTATACACTTATTTGGTACACTTTAAAACAGTAGTTCTTAACCTTGTTGGAGATACCGAACCCCACCAGTTTCATATGTACCTTCACCAAACCCTTCTTTAGTAAAAAAAAATATGTATTTATTTTTTCAAATTCGAGACAAAGGTATGTTTTTTTTTACTGGTGCACAAAATGAACCGTGCATGAACATCATCTTGTTCAAAGAACAACACAAACACAGTGCATAAACTCACAACAAATTACACACCTGCAAATCAGTGGGAAAATTGTTTGGGGGTTTCCGTAATACGCCGATAGGGAGAGTTTTTTTTTTTTTTACACAATGAGTTGGGTGTGTCTTGACCTCAGCGGCGGAGGCTCCGCCGAACCCCTGAGGCCGACTCACCGAACCCGTAGGGTTCGATCAAACCCAGGTTAGGAACCACTGCTTTAAAATGAAGAACAGTTTTTTCAGTTGCCGTTACTGATATTCTCCGACATGTATTTGGAGGTCGCTGTGGCAGCAGGAGTGGATCTGCACTGTCGTAAGCAAGTGTGCTGCCTTCATAAAGTGTCCCTGCTGCAGGGAGGACAAGGTAAGACATTTCAACATATTAATAGGTCCAATCCTTACAAATGAATACAAACATTAGAAAAAAATGTCAAAAAGACCACTTGTTAAAAAGACGGATCTTCACATGGAGTTATACAAACATGATGTTGTAGTAGTAAACAAGACATCCTGTGTTGAACTTGTAGTCAGTCCACTGGTCAGAAGCTCCCTAGAAGAGGAAGCAATTCTCCAACATCCAACCTGTAGCAGAGGCACCCATTTTTCCCTCAATCATCCCTTATAAAGACCTACCAGTGGTGTCAGTCCTACAGTAAAATATAATCTAGTCAAGTGGTTCTCAAATGGGGGTACGCGTACCCCTGGGGGTACTTGAAGGTATGCCAAGGGGTATGTGATATTTTTTTTAAATATTTTAAAAATAGCAACAATTTAAAAATCCTTTAATACTTCAACAAAATATGAATGCAAGTTCATAAACTGTGAAAAGAATTGCAACAATGCAATACTCAGTGTTGACAGCTAGATTTTTTGTGGACATGTTCCAGACATTGATGTTAAAGATTTTTTTTTTTTTTGAAGAAATGTTTAGAATTAAGTTCATGAATCCAGATGGATCTCTATTACAATCCCCAAAGAGGGCACTTTAAGTTGATGATTACTTCTATGTGTAGAAATCTTTATTTATTATGGAATCACTTGTTTATTTTTCAACAAGTTTTTAGTTATTTTTTTATCTTTTTTCCCCAAATAGTTCAAGAAATACCACTACAGATGAGCAATATATTGCACTGTTATACAATTTAATAAATCAGAAACTGATGACATAGTGTTGTTTTTTACAAACCCTGTTTCCATTTGAGTTGGTTAAATCGTGTTAGATGTAAATATAAACGGATTACAATGATTTGCAAATCATTTTCAACCAATATTCAGTTATAAATTGTGTGTAGGAAGCAAGATGTCGGCGGTCCCGTAAGTTGCGACAACATTAAGCAACTATTATCTAATCTACTCTGTCAAAACACAAAAGAAAGGCGTGAGAAGCATCAACGCACCTTTTGTCATGCCTCCTCCAAAGAAGAGTGCACAGATGGAGAATGACATAGAGGAAATACGGAAGTCGCTAATCTTCATGTCAGGGGACCTGGTTAGCGTCTCCCAGCAGCTAAGCAAGCTCACAGAGCTTGTAGATGAAGTGAGGAAACTCAAAGAAATAATTCGACAAAAAGACAAGAAAATAACGTGGTCACGCGCCGCCTGCCGGCGATGGCATGCACAGGAGCCGGCTGGAAGCAAGATGACAGGTGAGTGGATACCTCAGCTGGAACGAGTTATCTAATCACCTGTCTCTATTTAGCAGCGTTGGTGACTGCAGGGCGGGGCTGAAAAGCCAGAAGGACCCCAGGAGGTGCTGAGGACGCCAGAAGGGTTGTGGGAGGACTGAGCGAGTTAAAAACCTTGTGAGTGAACAAACTAAGACTGAAAAGACTTGGGGAGTGAACGAAGAAGATTAACTTTTGTGAAAATTAAAAATGAAAAGAAAATCCTTTTGGGGACAAACAAAAGAAGAAATATTGTGTGTAAAAAGATTAAAAAGAATTGTCAACATGAACTCCTGCTGTGATCCTTCGGTCCTGAAGACCCCACGACACAAACCTGTCAGAGTTGGCGCCCAACCAAGCAAGGACCGAGGAAGGATGACAGCCCCAAACCCCCTGGAGGCACTGGGAAGAGTGCTGGCGGAGGTGTCAGCAGCCACCCAGCAGCAGATGGAGGCAAGCATGCAACAGACGCAAGTACTGCAAGCACTGGTGAGCCAGTCCAGAGGAAAGGAGAAGGGGAAGGGGACCGCCATGCAGAGGATGTGAGAGGGAGAGGACCCGCAAGTATTCCTCGACGTATTTGAGACCACAGCGACAGCATGCGGCTGGCCGGACACCGAGTGGGGTGTCAAGCTGCTGCCGCTCCTGGCGGGGGAGGCGCAGCGGGCGGCGCTTAGTCTCCCAGCGCACGCTCGGGTGCATTTCCCCAACCTACGGCGGGCAATATTAGACCGCATTGGCAGCCACCCGGAGGACCACCGACGCCGGTTCCGTGCCATGCGACTGGGGCCCGAGGACCTACCATTCGTGCTGGCGCAGCAGCTTCGGGATGCGGCCGTCCGGTGGCTGGAACCCCAGGAGGCCGATAGCACGAGGCTGGAGCAGATCCTCCTGGAGCAGTTTGTGGAGGCCATCCCAGCCCAGACGGCCGCTTGGGTGCGGTACCATCGCCCGCAGGACCTGATGGCCGCGGTGGCCCTGGCCGAGGATCATCTGGCGGTATACCGGGAAGGAAGCGCCAAGACCGCCGAAAGACACACACCAGCGCCACGGGCAGCCGACAGATCCAGAGCAGCACCACGAGCGGCCCATCCCAGCACCCCGGAGACGGAGCTGGCAGATGCAGGAGGCAGCCAGCCCGGACAGGGACAGGGACAGGGACACGCACACACACACACACACACACACACACACACACACACACACACACACACACACACACACACACACACACACACACACACACACACACACACACACACACACACACACACACACACACACACACGCACACACACACGCACACACAACATTATCCTCCAGCAATATTGAGGGGGGGAGAAGTGGACTATAAAATGTGTGACATTCCTCCCTCTGTCCAGGTTCCCGGCGCTGCGCAACGAGGGCTTCCCCCGCAGACGGCACCTCGAACGCCAGGGCCGGTGTGCTGGGGGTGCGGCCAACCTGGTCACGTGCGCAGGGAGTGCTCACTGATGGAGGTGGGTCAGGTGATACGGGTGGTCGAGCCCCGGCCTCCGATCCAGGGGAGGCGTACTGTGTCCCGGTAAGGGTTCAAGGGAGTATATACCGGGCAATGGTGGATTCGGGGTGCAAACAAACCATGATCCACCAAAACCTGGTTCGGCCCGGGGCGTTGAGGCAGGCGACACAGGGGCGAATTAGATGTATTCATGGGGATGTGCACACGTATCCCATTTTTCCAGTAGAAATTTGGCATCGGGGACAAAAGCATAGTGTGAAGGTTGCTGTAAGTGCGCACCTTACGCCTCCCATAATATTAGGGACAAATTGGCCGGGGTTTCCACTTCTCGTGACGCAATGTGTGGGGAGGCGTTCACGGACCGTAGGAAAAGGGAGTATCCGCGCGGTTCTCAGTTGCGAGGCGGGGCCTTCCGCCACTGCCGAGCGGGAACTCTAGTCAAGTGGTTCTCAAATGGGGGTACGCGTACCCCTGGGGGTACTTGAAGGTATGCCAAGGGGTATGTGATATTTTTTTAAAATATTTTAAAAATAGCAACAATTTAAAAATCCTTTAATACTTCAACAAAATATGAATGCAAGTTCATAAACTGTGAAAAGAATTGCAACAATGCAATACTCAGTGTTGACAGCTAGATTTTTTGTGGCCCACAGGTAGACAAAACAGCTGCGATTGCGGCCTGTCCACCCCCCAAGACAAAAAAGGAGGTGAGGCAGTTTTTGGGCCTGGCGGGACATTACCGCCGCTTTATTCCACGGTTCGCGGACTTGACCAGCCCACTAACTGACCTCACCCGAAAGGGTGCCCCAGAGCTGGTCCAGTGGACGGAGCAGTGCCAGCGGGCGTTCGAGCAGGTAAAGACGGCACTCTGCGAGAAACCGGTACTGTGTATGCCTGACTTCACCATCCCCTTTTGTCTGCAGGCGGACGCATCGGGCAGGGGACTGGGGGCGTTGTTGTCCCAGCGGGTGGGGGGTGTCGACCGCCCCATTCTGTACATCAGTCGGAAACTCTCAGACCGGGAGGTGAGGTACAGTACGGTAGAGAGGGAGTGCCTCGCCATCCGATGGGCGGTCGGGGCCCTCCGCTACTACCTGCTGGGGCGCGCCTTCAGTCCCTGTTCGGACCACAAACCGCTCCAATGGCTCCACCGGATGAAGGATGCAAACGCACGGATCACCCGGTGGTACCTTGCATTACAGCCATACAACTTCCGGGTGGTCCACAGGCCGGGCGCGCAGATGGCCGTGGCGCACTTCCTCTCTCGCCCTCCTGGGGGGGGGGGGGGGGGGGTCGGCGCAGCCGGACAGGTGCCCGGCCTGAAACTGACGGTGGAGGCCTGTGAGAGGCGGGGCGTGGTCACGCGTCGCCTGCCGGCGATGGCATGCACAGGAGCCGGCTGGAAGCAAGATGACAGGTGAGTGGATACCTCAACTGGAACGAGTTATCTAATCACCTGTCTCTATCTAGCAGCGTTGGTGACTGCAGGGCGGGGCTGAAAAGCCAGAAGGACCCCAGGAAGTGCTGAGGACGCCAGAAGGGTTGTGGGAGGACTGAGCGAGTTAAAAACCTTGTGAGTGAACCAACTAAGACTGAAAAGACCTGGGGAGTGAACGAAGAAGATGAACTGTTGTGAAAATTAAAAATGAAAAGAAAATCCTTTTGGGAACAAACAAAAGAAGAAATATTGTGTGTAAAAAGATTAAAAAGAATTGTCAACTTGAACTCCTGCTGTGATCCTTCGGTCCTGAAGACCCCACGACACAAACCTGTCACACTGATCTTGAAAGGAGAGTTGAAAACTTGGAGCAGTACACGAGGATGGAAGATGTCATCATCACGGGACTAAATATCAGACTCATATGCCCGAGCTGCGGCGGCGGGCAGGAATGTTGGAGAGGACGCAGAGAGAGAGGATCTGCAAACTCTGGAGGACCAAGTCTTGCAATTTTTGAAAGGAAAAGACATACACGTGGATGCAAATAACACCTCAGCGTGTCATACGCTGCCACGCAGAGACAAAGCAAAGCCTTCAGTCCTTGTGCGCTTTGTAAACCGGAGACACAAAACGGAATTACTGAGACAAGGAAGAAAGTTGAAGGGATCTGCGGTGTATATCACCGAGCATCTGACCAAGAAAATATCGGATATAGCATGGGAAGCACGGATCCTGAGGAAAAACAATAAGAATGGAGCCACATGGAAAAGAAACTGCAAGGTTTTCATTCAGCTGAATGGATCTACACCGGAGCAAGCTAAAATAATACTGGTGAGAGAACTTGAAGACCTGGAACAGTTCAGATAATGTCGATTGTTCCATTTTTTTTCGACAGTTACAATTGCACTTTTGTCGAGCTCATTTTTTTGATTGTTCTATTTTTGATGAGGACAGCTACAGTGAGATTTTTGATTAGATTCTTTTTGGAATGCTCAGACTATTTTTGTTGTTTTTTACTTTTTCTTACCTTGGATCATAAAGACATATACTCAACACCACACATAAAACCGTGTGGACAACCAACATGATGAAGAACAAATGAGCTGCACAAAATTCAAGTCTTTCAACTTTCATGATCATAAATGCTATGAGTTAGAAAATAACATTGACCCAGATATTCACTTCTATCAGGACGCTATTGTGGACTGAGTATTATACTGAAGAACAGCTGAATTCAAATGTTAAAATGGAAGGCTTTTCAGTCATTCATTTTAACAGCAGGAGTCTTTACAGTAACTTTTCCAAAATTGAAGAGTATCTTTGTCAGGCTTTGACATGGATGGTGTGTGCTCCTTCGACGCAGAGGGAATATGGGACGAGCCAGGCGTGAATTCAGATACATGATTCTTTATTTATACACTAAACAGAAAAATAGGCAAACTAAGGGCGCTCACAAGGAGGTATAAAACTTGGCTACAAAATATAAACAGGAAACAAAAACACTTGCTCGAGTGGCATGAATGAACTATGAACAGAAACAGCACGATGGCATAACTATAAACAACTAAAACAAAACACTTACTGTGACAACAAAAACAGGAGGCAAGAATAGCAAGGTGCGTGGCAGGTGATCGTGGGCATGGAGAATGAGCAGCCAAGGTCGTAGATTACAATGAAAGTTAATGTTCCCAGACTGATGGACAGAAAGAAATTGACTTAAATAGTGACTGTGATAATTAAGAACAGGTGCGGGACTGAGGGCATGGGCGTGACTAGGAGGGCAAGCTGAAAAGCAATGAGTTGTCATGGTAACAAAACAAACCAGGAAGTGAAAAAACGGAACAAGAGTCCAGAAATCAAAACAAAACATGATCAAACATAAAACCAGATATACAGACGTGACAATCTTAAACAAATACAGCAAAGATTTACCATAATAGCAATTTCAGAGACTTGGTTGAATGATAGTAAGGAATTACTGGATGGATTAGAGGGATATGAAATGTTTTGGCAAAACAGGATGAACAAAAGGGGAGGAGGTGTTGTATTGTTTGTGATGTCCTCTCTCAAATGTAGGCTGATTGCTGACATGACAACTGCTATTGACAATCTGGTGGAATGTGTAACTATTAAAATCAGTGTTGAAAGATCCAAAAACATATTAATTAGTTGTATTTATAGAACTCCTGGAACATGCATTGATTAATTTAATAAGAAAATGTTCGAGTTATATGAAAAACATAATGATAAGATGATCTTGATTTGTGGTGACTTTAACATGGATTTGATGAAATATAATGATCACATGAAAACCACTGATTTTGTTAATCTTATGAATGCGTGGGTTCCCTCCGGGTACTCCGGCTTCCTCCCACTTCCAAAGACATGCACCTGGGGATAGGTTGATTGGCAACACTAAAATTGGCCCTAGTGTGTGAATGTGAGTGTGAATGTTGTTTGTCTATCTGTGTTGGCCCTGCGATGAGGTGGCGACTTGTCCAGGGTGTACCCCGCCTTCCGCCCGATTGTAGCTGAGATAGGCGCCAGCGCCCCCCGCGACCCCGAAAGGGAATAAGCGGTAGAAAATGGATGGATGGATGTTTAGCTTGAGTTTCTTTCCACTAATTGTAAAACCTAGCAGAATAACAAAGGACAGCCTAACACTAATTGATAATATTTTTATAAATGTATTTGATGGGAAGAAAAAAAGTGGACTCTTAGTGACTGATGTAAGTGATCACTTGCCTGTTTTTACAGTGATCCAAATGAACAACGAGCCAAACTTACAAACAAAAAGACAAATAAATAATTTTGTTATAATAAAATCACCAGAAGCAGTTAATGCATTCAAGGCTGATCTTTTAAATCAAGACTGGCAAAATGTTTTTGTGGAGGATACTAATGAAGCATACGATACATTCCTGGATATATTTCTGACACTTTATGACCATCATTGTCCATTGAGAGAATATAAGCAAAATACTAAAACGAGGGAAAAACCATGGATAACAAGGGGTTTAGTAAAAGCCTGTAAAAACCAAAAATAAACTTTACAAGGAATTTATTAAGAATCGAACAAAGGAAAATGAGGACAAATATAAAAAGTATAAAAACAGATTGACATGTATCATGAGGCTGCAACAAAAAAACTATTATGAACAATTGCTGCATAAACATAAAAATAATATTGAAACCTGGCATGTGCTTAATACTATGATTAAAAAATCTAGCAATAAGGATTTTACAGCATATCTGGTAAAAGATGGCAACTCAATTATTGAAAACATAGAAGAAATAGCTGAGGAATTCAATACGTTTTTTGTGAATATTGGCCCAAATTTGGCAAAAAATATTAATTTAAAGATGAAGCATGAGAAAAAGTTAAAGCCTGTATCTCACATAAACAATGTTTCTTGGTGGAGTTTGTGAAAGTGATGTGTCAGAAGTGGTCAGAAAGTTTAAAAATAAAAAATCTGTCGATGGTAACAACGTGGATATGTCACTTGTTAAAGAAGTGATGGATTGTGTCCTGAAGCCGTTTACTTATATATGCAATAAATCTTTATCAACTGGAATTTTTCCTGACAAAATGAAAATCGCAGAAGTTATTCCAATTTATAAAAATGGTGATAAAAATATGGTCTCAAATTACAGACCTGTGTCCTTACTACCTCAATTTGCAAAAATTCTTGAGAAATTATTTGTAAATAGACTTGATAAGTTTATTGACAAACATGAGCTATTAAATGACCATCAGTATGGGTTCAGGAGTAATCGATCTACATCTCTAGCAGTGATGGGCTTTGTAGAAAACATAGCTACAGCAATAGAAAAAAAGCAACACACCGTGGGAGTATTTATTGACTTATGTAAAGCTTTTGACACAATCGATCATTCCTTACTTCTGCAGAAATTGGAAAAATATGGCATAAGAGGTGTTTCGCAACAGTGGTTAAGTAGTTATTTAAGTAACAGATCTCAATATGTGGAAATTAATAAGATTAAATCATAGCCAAGAAGAGTAACTTGTGGTGTTCCACAAGGCTCGGTATTGGGACCTAAGTTATTTATACTCTACTTAAATGATATTTGTTCAGTATCTAATAAAATGAAATTCATTATGTTTGCCGATGCTACAAATGTATATTGTTCAGGAGCTGACTTGAAGTAAGTGTTGAGGATAATAGAGGTTGAGTTAATTCAGCTAAAAAAAATGGTTTGATATTAATAAGTTATCATTAAATGATAAGAAAACTAAACTTATGGTGTTAAGTGGTGCAAAGACAAATTGTAAAGCAAAATTAAAATTAAATCAAGTGGAAATTGATAGAGTATATGAAAGTAAATTCTTGGGAATAATAGTTGATCATAAACTGTGTTGGACACAGCATATTGAATATATAAAGGGAAAAATATCCAAATCTATTGCTATTCTTTATAAAGTAAGACACATGCTGAATAAGACATGCCTGCATATGTTGTGTTATTTTCATTTTTCCATATTTAACGTATTGTGTTGAAATTTGGGGAAATGTTTTTAAAACAAACATAGACCCAATAATAAAACTTCAAAAAAGGGTCATTAGAATAATACACAAAGCCTGCTACTATGAACATACCAATCCATTATTTATGAGTTCAAATGTATTCAAATGTTCAAGCATTGTTTTTAAAAACAATGGAAATTATCTTTCGAGTAAAGAACAACAGCCTTCCAGCTTGTATTCTCAGGCTATTTCATTTAAGAGGAGAAAACTATAATTTACGATGGATATCGATTTTTGAAATAGGTAAAGCGAGAACAAATATAAAATACAAATATATTACAGTTTTAGGAGTTAAATGGTGGAACAAGCTCAGTGATGAGCTGAAGACATGCACTTCTTTCGTAAAGTTTAAGAAAACATTGAAAGGTGAAATAATTGAAAATTATAAAATATAGTAACAATTACTTTCATCGCATTGATTTTTAAAAAAAAATGTTTTTTTAACGTTGATGTTCCAGGCAATGTAATCTTCTGTGAAGGTATAGGATAGGTAAATATAAGCTTTGGCTTCAGCCTATTCCTTTTTTGGTCATTCTTTTTCTTTTCTTTCGTGTGAAAATGTGCATTATTGTATGCATATAACATCTACTGTAAAACTGATCACACAAAATGGTTGATTGATTTGATTGATTATATGACCGAAATAAACTTATTTCATTCATTCATATATGCTACAAAGACAACATATTTGATGTTCAAACTGATAAACATTTTTTGGTTTGCAAATAATCAGTTACTTTAGAAATTGATGCCAGAAATACATGACAAAGAATTTGGGAAAGGTGGCAATAAATACTGAAAACATTGAGGAATGCTCATCAAACACTTATTTGGAACATCCCACGGGTGTGCAGGCTAATTGGGAACAGGTGGGTGGCATGATTGGGCATAAAAGCAGCTTCCATGAAATGCTAAGTAATTCACAAACAAGGATGGGGGTGGGGTCACCACTTTGTAAGCAAATTGTCGAACAGCTTTAGAATATTTCTCAATGAGCTATTGCAAGGAATTTAGGGATTTTACCAATTTACGGTCCGTAAAATCATCATAAGGTTCAGAGAATCTGGAGAAATCACTGCATGTAAGCGATGATATTACGGACCTTTGATCCCTCAGGTGGTACTGCATCAAAGACCGACATCAGTGTGTAAAGGATATCACCACAAGGGCTCAGGAACACTTCAGAAAACCACTGTCAGTAACGACAGTTGGTCGCAAAAAAATAAAATATATAGTTTATGCGTTTGAACATCAGATATCTTGTCGTTGTAGTGCATTCAATTGAATATTGGTTGAAAAGGATTTGCAAATCATGTATTCCGTTTATATTTACATCTAACACAATTTCCAAACTCATATGGAAACGGGGGTTGGTACTTGTTTATCTCTTTTTTTCTACCAAGAATGCTTTGCTCTGATTAGGGGGTGCTTGAAATAAAAAAATGTTCACAGGGGGTACATCACTGAAAAAACGTTGAGAACCACTGCTCTAGTCATTCCACAATGGGCAAATTCCACAGTTGCAGTATAGATTTTACTTGCCATAAAGCCTAAACAAAATAACACTAGTATGGTAAACCAGTGGCCCTAAAACCTTTTTCATCATGCACCAACATTAAAATACAGTAGTACAGTAGACCTAAGTATTCAGTAAAACAAGGCAGGTCTTATTTAACAAGTACATTTAATATTTTGGATCACTGTAACATTACACAAACAATACTCCTCCATATACAGTACATATTTACAGACTTCTTTGGCATACCACAGTTTTAGAATCAGTAATGTAAACCAAAATATTGTACAAATTGCAGAAAATAATGTAATAATACCCATATTGCACAGCAAATATTATACTATATACATGTAATAAAAATACTTGACATCCATATTGCTCTTGGAGCAAACATTTTGCACACAAAAAAGATGAACATACAGTATATGTATTGTAGATTGTCATGGCTGTGGATAGAAAAGACCTGCAGTAGCACTGCCTCACATTTATTCTCCATCTGAACACATAAGTAGGGATGATGTTCGAAACCGGTTCTCCCGATTGTTCAATAGGAAAAGAACCGATTCCATGGATTCCAATCCCTTTTTGAGAACCGGTTTCCGTTATCGAAGCCACTATACCATATTTTCGCGACCATAGGGTGCACCGTATTAAAATGTGCCGTGTCAGTTACAGATGCGATTTCTGTATTTCACGCATAAATAAGGCGCAGCGTATTTTTGGGCGCAGGCATGGTTAAACACACGCTAGCCTAAAACATACGCTAGCATGCATGGACGCTGTTTTAAAAAGGCAGCAGGAGCAAAGCTGAGTTCGGTTGTACTTTATTGAAGTATTCATCATTGTACTCACATTATTTTTTGATCAATCCTCATGCACAAATCCATCATACTTACAGTCCTCATCTTCCATGTCCGAAATGAACAGCTGGGCAAGTTCTCCATCAAACACGTCAGATTCCCTCTCCTCATTTTCAAAGTCAGTCTCATTGTCCATTAGCATAGCATGCTAACACAACAGTAAAAGCAGACTTCTTGCCCCGTTGTGCATATAAATTCACTAGCGTGCCTGTCCCATTCTTCTTCAAAAAGTGAAAGTGAGCGCCACCTCATCTATGTTGGTGATGTGTTTCTCTGCAATTTTTTAATTTACAACACACATAACAGCACTATATGCTCACTGGTGGCGTGCCTTTGGCGTCCATTCGATAAGAGTGTCGATAAGGAATCGGTTCGATAATGGCATCGAACTCGATAATTTCTAAACGAACAGCATCCCTACACACAAGTATCCACATCCTCTCAGTGGAGGAGTAGCATAGCATTTATCACCAGGTGGTGGATGACAATCAAATGTATGTTAGGCTTCAAAAATATGTTTTGTCAATGTTATAGTTTTAATTTTTCTGAAGGAATCAATAAAGTACTATTATGAGCATTTATTAATTTGACATTTGTCGTAGGTTCAAGAATGGTCAGGCGAGTCCGTGTACCGTATTTTTCGGATTATAAATTGCTTCGCACCGGCCAAAAATGCATAATAAAGAAGGAAACATACATAAGTCGCACTCGAGTATAAGTCGCATTTTTGGGGAAAATTTGATAAAATTCAATACCAAGAATAGACATTTGAAAGGCAATTTAAAATAAAGAATAGTGAACTCGCTGAATAAGTGTACGTTACATGACGCATAAATAACCAACTGACAACGTGCCTGGTATGTTAACGTAACATATTATGGAAAGAGTCATTCAAATAACTATAACATATAGAACAAGCTATACGTTTACCAAACAATCTGTCACTCTAATCAATAAATCCAATGAAATCTTCTTCCTCTGTGTCGCTTTTAAACAACTCTGTGAACTCCAAAGGTAGACAATGCGCCGCTACTCTTCTATCGGTACGTTTAGTCTCTTACGTGAATGAGATAAATATTATTTGATATTTGACGGTAATGTTTATAATTTCACACAGAGTATAAATCTCACCAACAGGCAAAACTATGAAAAAAACTGCGATTTATAATCCGAAAAATACGGTAGTCTTAATCTTGGATGAGTCTTTAAACAAAAGCTGCGGGAGCGTCAGTCTCATTCCACGTTTAACGAGACTGTGGATGAAGATGGCCAAGTGAATATCACTCCATCATACAGAGGTGGAGTCTTCCAATCTCTGTATGTTGTTGACCTTTCAGTTTAGCCTAAACCTCCTAAATTGCTGTGAAAGCAACTTTGAGTAAAGATGGAGAAGGGAATAGACGACCAGAGGAGAAAGTGTGGCTCACCTTACACATGTCCATAGTCTTCTTCATCACTCCAACTATCCCTTGAAACTCAATTTATTCTTTCCTTTGCGATTTTTCCCCTTTTAGTGACCCCTAATCTGCCTCTCCTGACCCCTGCCTTCATCTTTGTGGAACTGGACTAACCCCACTAACTCAACAGCTGTGCAGAGCTACACAGAGACTAAAGTGTTGGTACGTAACACGCAGATACAGTGAGAGAAAGTTGATCATCTATAAACGCAGATACAGTGAGAGGAAGTTGATCATCTATAAATGCAGAGCATGCTGAGTGATGGAGAAAAGTCTGCTAAAAAAGCAAAGTGGGGGACAGAGCTGCATTGTGAGATTGACACCCTGACGTCTTTGCTCTCCAACAGGCTAAATTAGAACATCTAGGTGCTACACAGGGCGCAGGTGTGTGTGTTTCTCGCCCCGTGGTCAAGGGAAGTGTTGATAAGGATGGCCAAGTACAGGTAAATATGACTATCATATTAAGCTGTGTCCTGAAATGTCACACCTGCAGGAGCAGAGGCACCCATTCCTTCCTCCTCAATCCCACACAAAGACCTGCAGGTGGCGTCAGTCTTTCGTGTCCCAAAGCCACACGTCAATTCTCCATCTGAACCAATAACTACCCAGTGGAGCAACACCAGCGTGTTCATCACCAGATGGTGAAGACAAACTGAAGTATGTTAGTCTTCAAAAAGATTTTGAAACAAGGTGTTTGCTCAATATTACGAGCATTTATTGATTTGAATTTGTTTCTGGGTTAAGTTCAAGAATGGTCGCAGGTGTTCAAATAGCCTTGAGCTTGAGGGAAGCAAGGAGAGCGTCTGTCTCGCCCCACTTTGAAAGAGACTGTGAATGAGAATGGCTAAGTGGCTATCACCTCATTATATAGAGTCTGGACAGCATTTCTGATTGGATGATTATCTGGTACCTGGACGACATTTGTGGTGTGTGGACCCACTCCAGGGAGGAGTTCAGTGTATTCCTGAACACACTGAACACCCATAATAAAAACATCACCATCAAGCCTCCATCACATCGCCTGGACTTCAAGGTATTTTCCAAGTAGACCGACACCCTCCAGTATAAAAGAAGCTTCCACCCCAAGCACACTTTTGCGGGGTTGGTGAAATCTCCACCGCTGAGGTTACATAGGATCTGTACCTGGCAGGAAGACTTCACAGTAGCCACGAGGGTCCTCTTTTCAGCCCTGAGGAAGAGGGGCTACTCCAGGTCCTTTCTCAGGAGACAGACTAAGGTCTTCCTGGACTAAAAGAGGCCTCCCCCTGGAATATCCATGATTCCTCTCATCAACACCTACTCTCCGGCGGCCGTACAGGTTGCCAGAAAGGTCAAGAACAACTTTCAGGCCTTTGTGGAGAGTAGTGGGAAGCTGCAGGACCACTACCTGGTGTCGGCCTATCGAAATAACCCCAATCTATGTGAGCTGCAGGTCAAGGCCCGGGCCAGCTCGCCCAGAGACTCGCCCCCGACTTGGAAGAGCGCTGTTTTCCGCCACACACCTTGGCTCGTCAACCGTCACAACGTGACCAGTACAAAAAAATTGTGTGTAGATCATCTCCTGTCGACGATGGCACGTCATGTACGTTACCAAAACGGGTTCACGGACATCCAACAGTTTTAGAATTCCAACAGAATCCATCACAATCGAATAGAAGCACAAAACTTTAGTTTTGAGAAAAGTTGTTAGTTTTATTAAAAATATCCAGCTCAGACATTCTGACAAAGACATTTTCCCATTATATTAAATATAACTTTGACCCTTTTTACCGACAATGTTTCTAAAAGAACTTGTGACGTCAGAGGTCAGTCACGTGTCACTTAACTGTATAGCAACATTATAACAATGTATTCATTTTTATTTTTCATTTAGTAACATTATGGGATGTATGGAACCTTAAAATGAACCAAAATAATACTTTGAAATACACTGAATTTACAAAATTTTAAAAAGACCAACTTTCTTCCACCAATCAGAATGTCTGAACAGCATCTCGATCAGTGATTGGACGATACCTTCACGTGCAACCGAAATTTTAATACCCATCAGAACATCAGACAGAGTGGACTGTTATTTGTCACATCTCCAAACATGTCACCTTTAGACATTTTGACGATGAGTGCAAATGTAAGTTTGACACTCTTTAACGCTTTATTTCATTCGCAATGTTTGGTGTCCATTTAACCAACAATGCTTCGACATTCCTCAGGAGTTATTCTCTTTCTTTCTACAAAGTCAAACGCTAAAAAAACCAACTATTTGACACAAACAATGGCGTCTGAAGCAACAAGCACTTTTTGTGTTCACATTGCTTCGAAACCGGAAGAAGAGATATTTACGAGTGTAAATCCCTGATTAAGTCGCGGTAGACGACGGATGAATTTGTAACACAAATCGACTGTCCGATTAATTAAACAAGAGAAAGGGATGTATTTAAAAATAAACACAACTGATAACTATTGTAACCACCTGCTGGTGTTAATGTTTAGAGCTTACGTTGGGAGATAAACCGTGCTTTATATAACCTATTTTTAACACAAGATTGGCAATAAAAGTAAAAAAAAAATTACTCTCTGGGCGCAACAACACAATATGCTGAAAAACGACACATTCCAACCACAGCTTTGCAGCCTGCATCGCCGCTAACGCTAAGCTAGAATAATGGAAGATGCAACGGGGTTTTAACTTTAGGTCAATATCACCAGCATTGATGGATCTGACCGTGACATTAGCTGTGTCCCAATTCAAGGTCTGCATCCTTCGAAGGGCAAATTTGAAAGCTGCTTACGTAACAACGCTGCGGGAAGGCTGCCCCAATTCAATTCGAAAGCTCCTCCAAAAGCAGCCGACGAATGCGCCCTCCTTTTTCCTGTATTTAAAGGATGCACCGCGACTATACTTTGTGGCCTCCCATATCCCATGATGTTTTACATGCCTTTGTTCAATTCGGATCTTTTTGACGATGGCGGCAAATATAAGCAGCGGCATCGGCAGCGAATACACTTTCAAATGTAAGTATCCTCCGCAGGCTAGACTGTCCCATTTAACAACGGGTGACGCATCCTTCGGAGGTGCCTCCGAAGGTCCTGCCTACTGAGGCTGCGTAGGCCGGGACATCCGAAGGATGCAGACCTTGAATTGGGACACAGCTACTGTTTCTGTTGTAGGTTCAAGAATGGCCAGCCAAGTCCTTACAGCCTAGATCTGGGACGTCTCGTGAAACAAAAGCTGTGGAAACAGTTGTGCCCCACCTTTACTGAAACTGTGGCTGAGAACGGAAGAGTGGATGTCACTCCATAATACGGAGGTGGAGTCTTCGCACCTTTGTATGATGTCGACGTTAGCCTGGAGCCCAAACCCCCTCAGTGGTTTTAAAAAAGTAGTTTGAGAAAATATGAAGGAAAGGGTAGAAGACCAGAAGAGGAGGTGGGGGTCGTTAACATGTCTCCCATACTGTAACTTTAACAGTTTCTCCATGAGCAGTGTTTTGGCGAGGGAAGTGGGGGTTGCGTGTTTTCGTGGGAGACACAGGATCTCGATCGCATCCTGTATTCCGGCGACAAATTTTACAGTAGTAAGCGCAATCTTGGTATTTTTAGCCATCCGTCGCATTATTTGTCCGTGCCGGATTTACCTAGTCATGTAGTTATTGACGAGCTGTTGTTTTGTTTCCATTTTAGTCAACACCCAGCATCAGGTGATGTGGGTGTTGAGCAGAAAAACGGTCCCTTTGTGACTCTGCGTAATGGTTGAGAGGGAATTTTCAGGCAGTACAGCGCATGTCTGCTGACACTGATGACGTCTACATCTGCCATTATCTGTGAGGATGGACAGTTCGCTGTGGTCGACAGTCACTCACGTAGTAGCTGTGGCCTGGTAGATGACAACGGTACCAGTGTAATACTGCACTTTTCCTGTTTAGATGACCTGCATCACTACATTTGTTGTTTGGCTGACACTCTCAGTCCAGGGCCGAACCCTTTTGAGCTGTGTGGCGTTAGGGTTAGTGTAGGTCCAAGTCACACATTGTCTGGAGCTTCTGTAGAGAGTTGCATCTTTGAGATGAACACTGCTGCAGCACCTGAGCTTAGTGACATCAATGATGTTTGTGCCACCACCTCGTTGTTTGAGAGTTATGCAGGTCAAGCTGTTAGCCACGCACATTTCGGTGTTTCTGTGGAGAGTGGCTTCAAAGAGATGAGCACTGCGCCGGCACCAGGATTTAGTGACCTTGAAAACATTTTTGCAGCCCCATCTGTGTCAGAGTGGGGCTGGTGTTGAAGCGAGCCCGGTACTGTCTGGCGCTTCTGTTCTCACTTTTTTAAGTGAAGTTAGCAGTGGCTCAACAGCAGAATTTGTTGCAACTGATGACAAAAAGCGTAGATTTTATTCCGTGAACGCATGTCAAAACAATCTAAAGCGTTTTGATAGCGTTATAGTCAACTCTGATGTAGTGTTTACCACTGCATCAGAGAGTGAGAAACCGTTTTTCTGTCACCTAGGTGATGACGTTTGTAGGGCTTTGTGTAGTAAATTAAAAGTACATTTTTTGAAAGTCAGTGGTCTGGTGCATAGAGAGGTGGGCTAGTTAGGTGTTCCCTGCCTTAGCGAGAAAATAGTTCCGGGTGTGAACTGCTTTTTCAGAGCTGTTTCTCAGGCTGTCAGTTGTTCACAGAAGAACCATCCTAAGTAGAGAGCTAGAAAAAAATGAGGCTAGGTATAGGGGTATTTTGAGGAGCGATATGTCGCTCTTAGAGTATATCAAGCAGTCCAGTATGAAGTGTGTCAAGATTTGGGCCACAGAGATTGAAATCCAGGCCACTGCAGATTATTTAGGATTTGACATTTTTACAATGATGATGGTCGTTGGCTAAAGTATAGTTGCAGAAGTTAAGTGTTTGTCAGCGGACTGCATTTACTTGGAGAATGTCGGGGGCCAGCATTTTGAGTACGTTGTTTATGTTATAAAGCCTGGACTGCAAAGCTGTCATTGTTATTGTAAATTAGGCAGGGATATAGGCTGTAGCACGAGGTCTTTAGTGAAAGATGGAGCGGAGCAGGCAGTAGATGGGATAGATTGTCTAGATTCAGGTAAAGATTTTTTAGAGGTTGTAGAGGGCAGTAAAATAAGTACGGATTCTAGTGCGACAAAGTATTTAAAGCATAAGAAAAGACTGCAGGATACATTTGTTAGACGTCGAGAGAGACGTGCCTTGCTTTATGGGAAAATATATAGTGAGGACTTGAACTTCAGGAAGAGCAATACATCACAAGGTGTACAGAAATACAGATATAGTTTTGAGCACAGGGACAGGGTGAAAGCAAGCAGTGTAGGGAAATACAGGGATAATATTGAGCACAGGGAAAGGCTTAAATTTGGGAGTTAAGTGGCGAGTAAAATAAAACAGTGATAATTTGGTACACAGGGACAGAGTTAAAGCAAACAGTGTAGGGAAATATAGAGATAATTTAGAACACAAGGAAAGAGTTAAACTAGGCAGCAAAAGGCAGTACAGTGTTAATTTAAAACATAGGAAGCAAGTGATAGCTAGTGTACAGCTGAGTCGGAAGCAGAGGCTGGAGAGGTCTGTAGATTTTGTTTTTAATCATAGTTTTTTGAATAAGGTTAGACATGGACCGGATTTTGTGTGTAGTGTTTGTCATAGGCTGCTGTTTAAATATTAGGTGCTGCGCTGTGAGAGGGAAGTATATGCAGTAAGTTTAGCAACGACTGGCATTGCAAATAATTGCATTAGCGAGCATTATCTGCATAGTTGTGATAAGTGTGTTGAGCCCTGTCTCATTGTTGCGTCCAGAGGTCAGTTGTGGATTTGCTTTACTTGTCATAGTAAGATCAGTAAAGGTGAAATCCCAGCTGAATGTTGGAACAACAACTTAGATGTAGACCCCGTTCCTCCAAAACTGGGATGTCTGAATAGCTTAGAGCAGCCCCTGATAGCTTTACGCATCCCTTTTATAAAGGTGTTGGCGTTGCCTAAGGGTGGTCAGAATGGTCTACATGGGCCCGTTACTTATGTTTCGACAAACATTGTACAAACCACCAATGTGCTGCCGCGGTCCAGTACGGAGGGGTCTCCGCTCCAAGTTAAAGCGGAAATTAACTTACAAAGGACACTACAAGTATCAATTTGTTGACTCGTGGCATGTCAGGCGGGTATAGATTACTTAAAGAGAACGAATGTCTTGTATAAAAACATTGAGTTCAACGAGGAAAGGTTAAATAATTTTTGTAGGGAGGAAGAGGTTGTTGTAGAGGTTGGTCAGGGTGACCAGGTTGTTGTTGACAATACAGTTCAGTGAGGATGAGGCTGTAGAGCAGGAAATTGGGGCAGAAGAGGTATCAGAAGACATGGCACAAGATGAAACGTTACATGACAGACAACAGCACTGCATGTTTCAGGACACTTGACATATGCCTGTTGATATCGGTCAGGAAGCATTAGATCAGTATTTTAAGCATGTTGTGTGGTGAAAGTAATAGTCCGGTTAGAATGCTTTCTGACAAATTAAATGAAGCGATGTGTTTCCCTGTGCTGTTTCTAACGAGCACAAATACATTCCACACCAGCCGCAAGCATCGCTTAACATTGTCGCGCTATTTTAATAATCAGATAATGCACGCCGACGGCCGTTTTGCGCGCAATGTGGAATATATATTCTTTAGCCGGTATATGTCCAAAATGGACCAAGTGATATGTAGCATTCCGGTCGCGATGCGTTAAGGTAAGGGGGGTCAGCATTCTCAGGGGAATTTCCCGGGCATAATCAAAGACGAGTCTCTGAAGCGCTTGCTACAGTTCGATGATGGTTTTCGTTTCCTTCAGCCTGTTCGCGGGACGCCAGCTTTTTGGTCTTCGGCTCAGAAAGACCTTTTGGCTTGTGTCCGCCAATTGGGGATTCCAACATGGTTCTGCACCTTTTATTCTGCTGATTTGCGCTGGCAGAATCTCCTTGCCAGCATCCTGAGACAGGAAGGCAGACAGCAGACAGTAGAACAGCTAGAGTGGGCCGATAGGTGCGAGCTGTTGCGTCGCAACCTGGTCACAGCTGTGAAGATGCTTGACTACAGGTGGCACTGTTTTTTGAAGGAAGAACTCATGTCCCCATCTCAACCTGTTGGCAAGATTGTAGATTACTTTTATCGAATTGAGTTCCATGTTCATGTGCTGTTTTGGATTGATGGAGCTCCCCAAATTTATAAAAACACCGATTTAGAAGTTGCAGAGTTTATTGATAAATATGTGACATGTGAGCTACCCTCAGACAATGACACACTATTGGAAGTTGTGTCATCTGTTCAAACGCATTCAAAGTCATGTCGTAAAAATAAAACGAAATGGCGTTTCAGTTTTCCAAAACCGATCTCTGCACGCACGTTCATCTGCAAAATCAAAGAATGTGTTTGTTCTAAAAAGGGAACAGGGACAGAGGGTAGTTGTATTTCAGAAAACCGGCCACAGTGCACCTGTCTGGAGAAAAAGGGACAGAAGTTGCCAAAGGAGGTTGCACGGTTGATTATGTTGGGCGTAAAGGATGCCATGGAGAGGGAGGAGCCTTTTGGTAGCGTAGAAGAGTTGTTTGCCAGTGTGGGCATCAACCAGACAGTCTTTGAGCTCGCTTATAGGCGGCTGGACACCAAGAATAAGGTGGTTTACAGGCGAGGGGGAAACGACACCTGGGTTAACCAGTATAAAAGGAATTTATTGAAGTGTTGGAACGCTAACAGAAATAGGTCTGTTATTGAGCAATGCCCTTAAATAAATAAGGAAATCTCTCTGCTAAAGATGCTTTAAAGAAACTGGGCAGTGTATATTTACACAACAGAGATGTCTCCGCTCAGGAGGCAGTGTATAGACTAATGAGCCTGCATTTGAAAGAATGTTCCAGGAAGGTCGTGTTTATTCCAACAGGGAATAACATTGTGCAGATGAGTTTACCCCTCAGTGTGTTGTTGCGAAAGTCTTCCTCAGAGGGTCTTAAGTCAGAAGACATGTGGATGACAAGTATTGTAGATAGGTTTAGGAAAAGACCCGATAGTGTTGTGTTTGAGAATATGTGCATAGCCACATTTAGTTCAGAGTATCGTGTTCTCAGCTAGAATGAAAAATCAGACAATAGAATTGCACTACAAGGGGGTTTAGGGTTCATCTTGCGGAGAACACGAACTCAGTTTGCCGTCGTTTGCTACATGGGGTTTAAATTAGACAAACAGGAGGAAGCCCACTTTCAGAGTTTGCTGCAGTTGTTCCTTCCTCATGGAACTGATTTAAATCTCAAGCCGGAAGGCTTTGAGTTCTACAAACAGTTCTATGAGGAAGGTAATGTGAGGTCGGCTGGCGAAACCGCGCGGCCAGTGAGAGACGTCGTTGATAAAAACAGGGCAAAGTTTGAAGTGGACTGTCCTCGATTAGAGCAAGCGCAGGAGATGGCGGACCGGTTCGATAATGTCAATGACGATGCGTGGGGGGACCTTTGTCGTGAACAGCAAATCGAAAACATGGAATGTTTAGAGGAGAGGCGGCAACAGCAGCAGGGGGAAATTAGGGAAGAGCAGTTAGTAGAATTGGAGGAAAATGTCCCCGATTTGTTTGTTGGTGGTAAACATGTAGCTCAATTTGAGAGAAACACCAACATTTTGTCTAGAAGGGAAGGTTTAGCGCTGGTCCATTCTCTGAATGAGACGCAGAGGAGCATTTTTGATAGGATTAGGAAATGGTGCCTAGAAAAGGTGATGGGAAAAAACCCAGAACCTTTCCATGCGCTCGTAACTGGTGGGGCAGGTACTGGAGAAAGCCATTTGATTAGAGCAGTGGTTCTTAACCTGGGATCGATCGAACCCTAGGGGTTTGGTGAGTCTGCCTCAGGGGTTCGGCAGAGCCTCCTCCGCAGCGGTTAAGACACACCAGACTCATGAATTGATTAACGTGGACCCCGACTTAATTTAACAAGTTGAAAAACTTATTCGGGTGTTACCATTTAGTGGTCAATTGTACGGAATATGTACTGTACAGTGCAATCTACTAATAAAAGTTTAATTCAATCAATCAATCGTGTAAATAAAATCCTCGGCGTATCTGTACTGTAAAATTAACATTTGAATGACAATAAAAAGGAAGTCTAAGTATTGTGGATACCCCCCAATCAATGGTCCCTCTAATTTGCAAGTGTGTAATTTGTTGTGAGTTCATACACTGTGTTGGTTTTGTTCTTTGAACAAGGTGATGTGCATGCATTGTTCATGTTGTGCACTATTTAAACAACAACAACATATAACTGTCTTGAATTTGAAAATAAAAAAAAACATTTTATTTTTCACTAAAGAAGTGTTCGGTGAATGTGCATATGAAACTGGTGGGGTTCGGTACCATCAACAAGGTTAAGAACCACTGGATTAGAGCTATCCAGTACGAGGCAAGGAGACTATTGTCGCGTCTGTACCAACCGGGTGAAACCTGCGTACTCTTAACGGCTCCCACAGGCTTAGCTGCATACAATTTACATGCAGCCACAATTCACCACACCTTCAATATTGACATGCAGGTTAGTTTACCGTATATCCCTCTGGGTGAGGATAAGATAAACTCCTCGAGGAGTCAATTTGGTCACCTACAAATTCTCATCATTGACGAAATCAGTATGGTAGATCATCTTTTAGCTTATGTGCATGGCCGGTAAAGGCAAATTGAACAGACGGGGGACTTGTCTCCATTTGGCAATGTTAGTGTTGTAGCTGTCGGTGACTGTTATCAGTTGCCACCCGGAAAAGGGAGGCCGCTTTACACCTGTCAGGTGAATGTGGACCTCTAGTGTCATTTTACAAAACAGCACTAAAATAAATTGTAAGACAAAAAGATAGTGTATATTCTGTTTCTGAGCTCCTAAGTAGACTTAGAGTTCGGTCAAAGCAAACCCCCTTATTGAAAAGCGACGTAGATATACTCAAATCCCTGGGAGACGGGGGAAGAGTGCGCAGCTTTGCATATTCATACCATGAATATGCAAACCAGCGCGCATAATTATTATTCGCAACCTGTCCAGATTGTTACAATCGAGGCCCAAGATTTTATTAACAGTAGGAAGTCGGGTGAATTAAAGCGCATAGTTCGGCAAAACATCGTACACGTGTTTGGCCAAGAGTTTGTGTTTGGCTCCGAAAGAACGTGTAATGCTTTCCAAAAATGTTGACGTAGCAGACGGTCTGGTCAATGACGCATGTGGAACGGTGACTTATATTCAATTTGGAGCAAATAAAAACTTACCCTTCGCAGTCTATAAGAAATTTGACGATTCAAAAATAGGCTCACGAAGGAGGAAGTAGCGTTCCTACTGTCTTTGATCCCCTGGAGGATTCGGCGAAAAAAACCTGGCGGTTTGCGTCGTCAGTTTCCTCTTAAACTCGCGTGGGCCTGCACTGTTCACAAAGTGCAAGGTCTGTTGTGTGTTTAGGCAATGTTTCTGCAGCTGGGCAGGCGTATGTCGCCCGCACCCGTGTTAGGGATATGTCCGGCCTTGTGATCAGATATTTGAGGAAAAGGCCATTTACTGCAAGGATACCGTCATGGAGGTATTGGATAGCATGCCCCCATTTCTAATTGAACAGCCACAGCCTTCCTTAGAAACTCACAATTTATCTTTGTGTTTAATGAACGTTCGAAATTTAAGTTATCACGCCGCTCATTTGGTGTTTTGCACGCAGCATTTACAGCCTAACTGTATTGCTGTCACAGAGACGTGGCTCAGTGCACAATCCTCAACAGACTGCGTCCAAATAGAGGGATACACTTTCCACAGGCGTCCTCGAGCCTTGTGTTACAGCAGCAATGATGTCAAATGATCTGAGATTAGAGATCTAGAACATGGCGGAGTGGGTTTATATGTTGTAGATAATTCGGACTGTGAGATTCTGCAGGTGCCCAATTTAAATCTGGAGTGTTTAGTGTGCCTGTTTACCAAAGAGAACATTTTGATGGCAGTAATGTATCGTCCACCATCTTATCCAAATTCACTTTTTAAATCAAATCTGGTTAAGTTACTTGAATGGGTAAATCCAATCAGTAACAATTCTTATAATGGGAGATTTTAATGAAGACCTTCTCAAACATACATCAATTGGTAAATTAATGGGCCAAAATGGATTTTATCAGCATGTAACACAAGAGACTACAGAGAATGGGACATTAATTGACCATGTTTATGTGAAAACAACGCAGTATAATTGACTTCCGGTTCCGGGTAAACGTGAATGACTGCTCGCTGACTGCTCTTGTTGCAAAAAAGCTAAGTATCGTTCTATCTGTGTGATTTTAACTGTTTTGCAGCTTTATTTACAACTTATCGAACATATTTAATAGTTCAATTTAACTTGCAAATCACCCGATCTCTGTCTCACCACTTCGCCCTCAGCTAGCTAGCTGCTAAGCTAACGAGGCTAGCGGAGAAAGGCAGCGCCGGTCTGAAGGAAGCTTCTCCCCCGCCACCGTGACCACCACTTCCCGAAGACAGCTGGCACTCCACTCGGCGACGGAAAGTTTCTGGGAGTATGGCTTCCTGCGCTTCGTGCACTTTACTCATGGATAGGTTGGCTTTGCTAGAGAGCCGTGTCCGCCAGTTAGAGCAGTGTAATTTCGTAACTTTAGATGTTGCGGACACATCTGCTAGCGTTAGCTGTAGCGAGCTAACTAGCACAGCTTGTAGCAGCCCTAACCGGCCTACAAGCTACGGTGTACCGGTTGAGACGCATAATAGATTTAGCCCTTTAGCTAGTCCTACACCCCAGTCTACCGGGCACCACACTTTAGTCATAGGGGACTCCATCACCCGAAACATAAAGCTTAGCAAACCAGCCACAATTAAGTGTATTCCCGGGGGCAGAGCACCTGACATTGAAGCTAATCTTAGGGAGCTAACTCGCAACAGGTCTAGTAAACACGTACGGCAGGCTAACCGCACCACTAGTTATGCGAATATAGTAATACACGTTGGCTCCAATGACGTTAGGATGAGACAATCAGAGATTACAAAGAGAAACATAGCCAGGGCTTGTAATCTCGCCAGAAAGATGTCCAGGCATCGAGTAATTGTCTCTGGCCCCCTGCCTGGGAGAGGCAATGATGAGAGATATAGCAGATTAGTCTCTCTTAACAAGTGGCTGGATAGCTTCTGTAGACAACAGGGATTTACGTTTATTGATAATTGGCCCTCTTTCTGGGGCAAACCTGGCTAGCTGAGGAGAGACGGCCTTCACCCTAACCAGGAAGGCGCTATCCTCTTGTCTCGGAACATAGACTTCGCATTGAGCCACATTTGACTAACTGCACTAGAGCAAGCCCGGTCACAGGCAATTACAGAGCCTGCTAGCCTGGGTATGGAGTCAGTTAAGTTAGAACTAGCCAGCACCAGGCTGGATGATCCCTGTACACATAGCAATTTTCGTAGAATAATACACAACTCACAAAATGTTTTTTCTACTGTGTCTATGACTACGTCAGAGTTAGACATGCGTTCTACTGAGGTGGCAAATTATGATGCGTTCAGTTTATCGCAGCGCCAAGTAGACAATCTGAAAATTCCCGTCATATCAATTCCTAGATATGGTCGTAATTATTTTAAGTACACTGCGCATAATAAACGCAACATTATTAATATTGCTACTACGGATAATTTTATCAACAACTCCTTAAAACAGCCCACTACCTATAATATGGGCTTTCTAAACATCAGATCTTTGTCTCCCAAAACGTTATTAGTCAATGAGGTCATTAGAGACAACAACCTTAACGTCATCGGTCTTAGCGAAACCTGGCTTAAACCAGACGACTTTTTTGCGATAAATGAGGCATCCCCTCCTAACTATACGAATGCGCATATTGCCCGTCACCTCAAAAGGGGAGGGGGTGTCGCACTAATATACAACGAAAACTTTAACTTTAGTCCTAACTTAAATAATAAATATAAATCGTTTGAGGTGCTTTCTATGAAGTCTGCCACACCTCTGCCTCTGTGCCTGGCCGTTATCTACCGCCCCCCAGGGCCCTATTCGGACTTTATTAGTGAATTCTCAGAGTTTGTTGCTGATCTAGTGACGCACGCCGATAATATAATTATAATGGGGGACTTTAATATCCATATGAATACCCCATTGGACCCACCGTGCGTGGCGCTCCAGACTATAATTGATAGCTGTGGTCTTACACAAATAATAAATGAACCGACGCATCGCAGCGGTAATACGATAGACCTAGTGCTTGTCAGAGGTATCACCGTTTCCAAAGTTATGATACTCCCGTATACTAAAGTAATGTCCGATCATTACCTTATAAAATTCGAAGTTCAGACTCATGTTCGGCAAGCTAATAATAATAATAATAACTGCTATAGCAGCCGCAACATTAATGATGCCACAAAGACAACTCTTGCGGACCTACTGCCCTCGGTAATGGCACCGTTCCCAAAGTATGTGGGCTCTATTGATAACCTCACTAACAACTTTAACAACGCCCTGCGCGAAACCATTGATAGTATAGCACCGCTGAAGTTAAAAAAGGCTCCAAAAAGGCGTACGCCATGGTTTACTGAAGAAACTAGAGCTCAGAAATTATTATGTAGAAAGCTGGAACGCAAATGGCGCACGACTAAACTTGAGGTGCACCATCAAGCATGGAGTGATAGTTTAATAACTTATAAACGCATGCTTACCTTAGCTAAAACTAATTATTACTCAAATCTCATCCGCATTAATAAAAACGATCCAAAATTTGTGTTTAGTACAGTAGCATGGCTAACCCAACAAGGGACTCCTTCCAGTAGCTCCACCCATTCGGCAGATGACTTTATGAAGTTCTTTAATAAGAAAATTGAACTTATTAGAAAGGAGATTAAAGACAATGCGTCCCAGCTACAACTGGGTTATAGTAACACAGATACGATTGTATATACGGCGGATACTGCAAATATCCAAAATAGTTTCTCTCGTTTTGATGAAATAACAATAGGATTGTGTAAATGGAATAAAACAAACAACATGTTTACTTGACCCACTTCCTGGGAAACTTATCAAGGAGCTTTTTGTATTATTAGGTCCATCAGTGCTAAATATTATAAACTTATCACTTTCCTCGGGCACTGTTCCCGTTGCATTCAAAAAAGCGGTTATTCATCCTCTCCTTAAAAGACCTAACCTCGATCCTGACCTCATGGTAAACTACCGACCGGTGTCTCACCTTCCCTTTATTTCGAAAATCCTCGAAAAAATTGTTGCAGAGCAGCTAAATGAGCACTTAGCGTTTAACAATATATGTGAAACCTTTCAATCCGGTTTCAGGGCAAATCACTCGACTGAGACAGCCCTCGCAAAATTGACTAATGATCTATTGCTAACGATGGACTCTGATGCGTCATCTATGTTGCTGCTCCTCGATCTTAGCGCTGCTTTCGATACTGTCGATCATAATATTTTATTAGAGCGTATCAAAATACGAATTGGTATGTCAGACTCAGCCCTGTCATGGTTTAACTCTTATCTTACTGATAGGATGCAGTGCGTCTCCTATAACAGTGTGACCTCGGACTATGTTAAGGTAACGTGTGGAGTTCCCCAGGGTTCGGTCCTTGGCCCTGTACTCTTCAGCATCTACATGCTGCCGCTGGGTGATGTCATACGCAAATACGGTTTTAGCTTTCACTGTTATGCTGATGACACCCAACTCTACATGCCCCTAAAGCTGACCAACACGCCGGACTGTAGTCAGTTGGAAGCGTGTCTTAATGAAATTAAACAATGGATGTCCGCTAACTTTTTGCAACTTAATGCCAAAAACACGGAAATGCTGATTATCGGTCCTGCTAGACACCGACCTCTATTTAATAATACAACTTTAACATTTGACAACCAAATAATAAAACAAGGTGACTCTGTAAAAAATCTGGGTATTATCTTCGACCCAACTCTCTCCTTTGAGTCACACATTAAAAGCGTTACTAAAACGGCCTTCTTTCGTCTCCGTAATATCGCTAAAATTCACTCCATTTTGTCCACTAAAGACGCCGAGATCATTATCCATGCGTTTGTTACGTCTCGTCTTGATTACTGTAACGTATTATTTTCGGGTCTCCCCATGTCTAGCATTAAAAGATTACAGTTGGTACAAAATGCGGCTGCTAGACTTTTGACAAGAACAAGAAAGTTTGATCACATTACGCCTGTACTGGCTCACCTGCACTGGCTTCCTGTGCACTTAAGATGTGACTTTAAGGTTTTACTACTTACGTATAAAATACTACACGGTCTAGCTCCAGCCTATCTTGCCGATTGTATTGTACCGTATGTCCCGGCAAGAAATCTGCGTTCAAAAGACTCCGGCTTATTAGTGATTCCTAGAGCTCAAAAAAAGTCTGCGGGCTATAGAGCGTTTTCCGTTCGGGCTCCAGTACTCTGGAATGCCCTCCCGGTAACAGTTCGAGATGCTACCTCAGTCGAAGCATTTAAGTCTCACCTTAAAACTCATCTGTATACTCTAGCCTTTAAATAGACCTCCTTTTTAGACCAGTTGATCTGCCGCTTCTTTTCTTTCTCCTATGTCCCCCCCTCCCTTGTGGAGGGGGTCCGGTCCGATGACCATGGATGAAGTACTGGCTGTCCAGAGTCGAGACCCAGGATGGACCGCTCGTCGGGACCCAGGATGGACCGCTCGCCTGTATCGGTTGGGGACATCTCTACGCTGCTGATCCGCTTGAGATGGTTTCCTGTGGACGGGACTCTCGCTGCTGTCTTGGAGCCACTATGGATTGAACTTTCACAGTATCATGTTAGACCCGCTCGACATCCATTGCTTTCGGTCCCCTAGAGGGGGGGGGGGGTTGCCCACATCTGAGGTCCTCTCCAAGGTTTCTCATAGTCAGCATTGTCACTGGCGTCCCACTGGATGTGAATTCTCCCTGCCCACTGGGTGTGAGTTTTCCTTGCCCTTTTGTGGGTTCTTCCGAGGATGTTGTAGTCGTAATGATTTGTGCAGTCCTTTGAGACATTTGTGATTTGGGGCTATATAAATAAACATTGATTGATTGATTGATTGAGTATGCTGTGTACTTTGAAGTGATGTCCACTTATTTCAGTGACCACGAAGCCATCCTGTGTGGTTTTTGTGCTCAATATGAAGGGGATATGTTTGATTTGGATGTGTTGTTTGCAGATCATTTTGCTGATGAAAAAGGACTTTTTGATGGCAAGTCTAAGGCGTAGTAGGGTCAAACAGTCCCTAAACATCATCAAAATGATCTACGAACACATCAAAATATAACATCTTCATCTCGACCAGGAAAACCACCAGTAAATCAATAATTTGTATGACTGACTGAAATGGAAAACATTTGCTTGTAAATGGTAATGTGTTAGAAGAGTTGACATAGAAATATTTTTTGTTCTTGCATGCATTTTTCAATCAATCAATCGTTTACTTATATAGCCCTAAATCACTAGTGTCTCAAAGGGCTGCACAAACCACTACGACATCCTCGGTAGGCCCACATAAGGGCAAGGAAAACTCACACCCAGTGGGACATCGGTGACAATAATGACCCAGTGGGACGTCGGTGACAATGATGACTATGAGAACATGATACTGTGAAAGATCAATCCATAATGGATCCAACACAGTCGCGAGAGTCCAGTCCAAAGCGGATCCAACACAGCAGAGAGAGTCCCGTTCACAGCGGAGCCAGCAGGAAACCATCCCAAGCGGAGGCTGATCAGCAGCGCAGAGATGTCCCCAGCCGATACACAGGCGAGCAGTACATGGCCACCGGATCGGACCGGACCCCCTCCACAAGGGAGAGTGGGACATAGGAGAAAAAGAAAAGAAACGGCAGATCAACTGGTCTAAAAAGGGAGTCTATTTAAAGGCTAGAGTATACAAATGAGTTTTAAGGTGAGACTTAAATGCTTCCACTGAGGTAGCATCTCGAACTCTTACCGGGAGGGCATTCCAGAGTACTGGAGGCCGAAATGAAAAAGCTCTACAGCCCGCAGACTTTTTTTGGGCTTTGGGGATCACTAATAAGCCGGAGTCCTTTGAACGCAGATTTCTTGCCGGGACATATGGTACAATACAATCGGCAAGATAGGATGGAGCTAGACCGTGTAGTATTTTATACGTAAGTAGTAAAACCTTAAAGTCACATCTTATGTGCACAGGAAGCCAGTGCAGGTGAGCCAGTACAGGCGTAATGTGATCAAACTTTCTTGTTCTTGTCAAAAGTCTAGCAGCCGCATTTTGTACCAACTGTAATCTTTTAATGCTAGACATGGGGAGACCCGAAAATAATACGTTACAGTAATCGAGGCGAGACGTAACAAACGCATGGATAATGATCTCAGCGTCTTTAGTGGACAGAATGGAGCAAATTTTAGCGATATTGCGGAGATGAAAGAAGGCCGTTTTAGTAACGCTTTTAATGTGTGCCTCAAAGGAGAGAGTTGGGTCGAAGATAATACCCAGATTCTTTACCGTGTCGCCTTGTTTAATTGTTTGGTTGTCAAATGTTAGAGTTGTATTATTAAATAGAGTTCGGTGTCTAGCAGGACCGATAATCAGCATTTCCGTTTTTTTGGCGTTGAGTTGCAAAAAGTTAGCGGACATCCATTGTTTAATTTCATTAAGACACGCCTCCAGCTGACTACAATCCGGCATGTTGGTCAGCTTTAGGGGCATGTAGAGTTGGGTGTCATCAGCATAACAGTGAAAGCTAACACCGTATTTGCGTATGATGTCACCTAGCGGCAGCATGTAGATGCTGAAGAGTGCAGGGCCTAGGACCGAACCCTGGGGAACTCCACACGTTACCTTAACGTAGTCCGAGGTCACATTGTTATGGGAGACACACTGCATCCTATCAGTAAGATAAGAGGTAAACCAAGACAGGGCTAAGTCTGACATACCAATTCGTGTTTTGATACGTTCTAATAAAATATTATGATCGACAGTATCGAAAGCAGCGCTAAGATCGAGGAGCAGCAACATAGATGACGCATCAGAATCCATCGTTAGCAATAGATTAGTCATTTTTGCGAGGGCTGTCTCCGTCGAGTGATTTGCCCTGAAACCGGATTGAAAGGTTTCACATAGATTGTTAGACGCTAAGTGTTCATTTAACTGCTCTGCAACAATTTTTTCGAGGATTTTTGAAATAAAGGGAAGGTGAGACACCGGTCGGTAGTTTACCATGAGGTCAGGATCGAGGTTAGGTCTTTTAAGAAGAGGATGAATAACCGCTTTTTTGAATGCTAGGGGAACAGTGCCCGAGGAAAGTGATAAGTTTATAATATTTAGAACTGATGGACCTAATAATACAAAGAGCTCCTTGATCAGTTTCCCAGGAAGAGGGTCAAGTAAACATGTTGTTTGTTTTATTCCATTTACACGTTGTAACAATTCCTCTAATGTTATTTCCTCAAAACGAGAGAAACTATTTTGGAGGGCAGTATCCGCCGTATATACCATCGTATCAGTGTTAATAGAACCCCGTTGTAGTTGGGACGCATTGTCTTTAATCTCCTTTTTAATGACTTCAATTTTCTTACTAAAGAATTGCATAAAGTCATCAGCTGAGTGGGTGGAGCTACTGGAAGGAGTCCCTTGTTGGGTTAGCGATGCTACCGTACTAAACAAAAATTTAGGATCGTTTTTATTACGGTGGATGAGATTTGAGTAATAATTAGCTTTAGCTAAGGTAAGCATGCGTTTATAAGTTATTAAACCATCACTCCATGCTTGATGGTGCACCTCAAGTTTAGTCGTGCGCCATTTGCGTTCCAGCTTTCTGCATAATAATTTCTGAGCTCTAGTTTCTTCTGTAAACCACGGGGTGCGCTTTTTTGGAGCCTTTTTTAACTTTAGCGGTGCTATGTTATCAATGGTTTCGCGCAGGGCGTCGTTAAAGTTGTTAGTGAGGTTATCAATAGAGCCCACATATTTTGGGAATGGTGCCATTACCGAGGGCAGTAGGTCAGCAAGAGTTGTCGTCGTGGCCGTATTAATGTTGCGGCTGCTATAGCAGTTATTATTATTATTAGTTTGACGAACATGCGTCTGAACCTCGAATTTTATAAGGTAATGATCGGACAATACTTTAGTATACGGGAGTATCGTAACTTTGGAAACGGTGATACCTCTGACAAGCACTAGGTCTATCGTATTACCGTTGCGATGCGTGGGTTCATTTATTATTTGTGTGAAACCACAGCTATCAATTACAGTCTGGAGCGCTACGCACGGTGGGTCCGATGGGGTATTCATATGGATATTAAAGTCCCCCATTATGATTATATTATCGGCGTGTGTCACTAGATCAGCAACGAACTCTGAGAATTCATTGATAAAGTCCGAATTTTTCTGTGTTATATGTTTTGTTTGGTGTTTGTATGTCTCGTTGTCATGTCTTGTGATCATGTTTTGTTTCGTTATGTTTTGTTCGTTGAAGACGCCACTGGTTCCTGTTATTTCACCCTCTTGTTTTGTTTCCATGTCAACTCATTAGTTTTACCTGTCTCACGTTTTGGACTCACGCACCTGTCTCAATCATGTCATTATTTAAGCCTGGTTTTTCAGTTGGTCGTTCTGGTGTCGTCGTTGATTTTTTTAATGCTCTGTTCATGTTATTTCATGCAATACCTCTGCTCTTCTCATGCTCCATGCCTTACTAAGTACCGTATTTTTTTGGACTATAAATCACGTTTTTTTTTCATAGTTTGGCCGCGGGTGCGACATATAATCCGGAGTGATTTATGTGAAATTAACACATTACCGTAAAATATCAAATAATATTATTTATCTCATTCGCGGAAGAGACGAAGAAAATGTCAGCAATCGTCACACATCGACCGAATAAGAACTTGGCGGGGTAGGGTCATGGCAGAAGTGCCTTATGGTTCATTGATTGGTAACTGCTATATGCTACTGCCGTAGCTATTAAAATGGATCATTTAATCATTGGCGGTAACCTATAAAAACTGAGAAGGGCTGAACAAAAATGGCACCGAAAAGGAAATCATGTATTGCAGATTACAAGCGGGACGTAGTGAAATATGCAGCAGAAAACGACTAGAGGAAGCGCCGCATACCTTTGGAGTTGGCAGAGTTGTTTAGAAGCGACATCGAGGAAGAAAATTTCATCGGATTTATCGATTAGGAGTGACAGATTGTTTGGTAATCTTAAAAGCCTGTTCTCTATGTGAAAGTTATTTGAATGACACTAACCATAATATGTTACGTTAACATACCAGGCACGTTCTCAGTTGGTTATTTATGCGTCATAAAACATAAAATTATTCAGCCTGTTGTTCATTATTCTTTATTTATTTTAAATTGCCTTCCAAATGTCGATTCTTGGTGTTAAGATTTTATCAAATAAATTTCCCCCAAAAATGCGACTTATACTCCAGTGCGATGTATATGTTTTTTCCCGTCTTTATTATGCATTCTTGGCCGGTGCGACATATACTCCGGAGCGATTTATGATCCGAAAAATAAGGTAATTGATTATGTGACACTTGTTAATTGTTAGCGTGTTAATGTTAGTTGTGTTTCAGCGTATTAGTTACTAATTTAATGCTGTAACGTAACATGAAAATATTATTAAAAAAAGGTATAGCGATACTGTCCCAAATACATATGGCTTTCTAAAATACCGGTAAATCTCGCAGCCCTAATTTGACATCACCCTTGCTTTTGTTCTAAGTTCAAAAGTACATCCAACCTTGAGCATGGACGTCGTATTAAGCAGCAGCCGTGGAAGTAAATATCACTCAATCATATAAATATGGAGTCTTTCTTCCGCCGTATGATGTTATTTCAATTTATCCGAACCTCCAAAGTAGTACAGAAAAAAAACTAACACATTCATGAATGGAGTAAATGTAAGTGTTAAGTGCATGTCCAGCTTAATGAAGCTCAGCGTGGAGAACGTCTACCTACTGTGTCCACTCAAACAAGGAGATGGACACTTGATGGTCTCTAACCACAGCCAGCGAACAGTCTCACATGTGATGTCAGAAAGGCACCAATGCCATTTTGACACAAGGATAAGAAAATACCAACTCTATTGTGATGTCTCCAAGTAGCAGAGTGAAGGCTAATGGCTGATGTCCTGCCACTGAATGCAGAATATTCTTCTTGGAGCGATTCAGTGATGATATCCTGTAAATACATGAATATAATTAATTAACACATCTATTTTAATTTCCTGAATACATCAGAGTAGGTGCATAGTTAGTTAACTTTAAGGCTGTGCATCTCCATTTGGTTAGATTGTTTAAAAAAATGTACGTTAAAAAGGTCCACTGTAAAAAACATTGGGGAGGAGGAATGGACCCATAGGTGATGTAACCCCAAAATAATCTGCTCATCATGCATTGATCTGTACTTGCACTAGCTAGACCTAACATTGGTGCAGGTGGCCTAGCTGGGGCGGTATAGCTCGGTTGGTAGAGCGGTCGTGCCAGCAACTTGAGGGTTGCAGGTCCGATCCCCGCTTCCGCCATCCTAGTCACTGCCGTTGTGTCCTCGGGCAAGACACTTTACCCACCTGCTCCCAGTGCCACCCACACTGGTTTAAATATAACTTAGATATTGGGTTTCACTATGAAAAGCGCTTTGAGTCACTAGAGAAAAAGCGCTATATAAATATAATTCATTTCACTTCACATACAGGCTGAATTTGTGGTAGCTATGACGACTCATTTTTCTTATTAATTGTTGCTGTACTGTTTTGTACAATAAAATGAGAGACGGGCCATTATAATAAAAGAGTATAAATCTACCTGGTAAGTGTTCTTTCATTCAGTAGTTGGCTCCCCAAGGTACTTTATCAAGCAGCAGATGACGTCTGGTCTAGTTTCAATATGTTCCTATAAAAAGCAATAAAATACATTGATGTATTCTCAATGGTTTATTCTTTGCATGGTCATGGTGACCTGAACTGTGTCCAAGCTGACTACAAGGTCCTCAGTGTGAATGCTTACTTGTCTGTGTGCAGAGGTGGGTAGAGTAGCCAGAAATTGTACTCAAGTAAGAGACCTGTTACTTTAGAGATGTATTACTCAAGTAAAAGTAAGGAGTTGTCACCCAAATATTTACTTGAGTAAAAGTAAAAAGTATGTTGTGAAAAAATTACTCAAGTACTGAGTAACTGATGAGTAACCTGTTCGTTTATGGATGACGGCAACAAGTTATGCACAAAAACATAAAAATAGCAATGAACAAATTCAGAGCCAGGAATATCTCGAAAGCAACTAAAACTATAATATATATTAAATAATGTATATTTGGTTTTACATATGTATTGAAAAAAAATTTCAAAATAAATTTTACCTTTGAAACCTCATGATACTATTGGCTAAGTTTTATATTCATAAATGTAAGTTTCTCAATACCCGACTTGTTTTTTAAATAAATAAATGGGTTGTACTTGTATTGCGCTTTTCTACTTTCAAGGTACTCAAAGCGCTTTGACACTACTTCCACATTTACCCATTCACACAGACATTCACACACTGATGGAGGGAGCTGCCATGCAAGGCGCCAACCAGCACCCATCAGGAGCAAGGGTGAAGTGTCTTGCTCAGGACACAACGGACGTGACGAGGTTGGTACTAGGTGGGATTTGAACCAGGGCCCCTCAGGTTGCGCACGGCCACTCTGCCACTGCGCCACGCCGTAAGGTGCCCAGATTCCCACCTTTGTGCCTTTAAAAAAAGATTTAGAACTTTACATTAAAACACTCTACCTCTAACAACCAAAAAGCCATGAAAACGATGATGCTGTGTTCCATATTTGTTATTTACTGAGATTGAGTGAGCCTATGGCTTTGCACTTTGTTTATTGTATATATATATATATATATATATATATATATATATATATATATATATATATATATATATATATATATATTTTGCATTCTATTTTATTTACTTTGAATTTACAACCCCCTGGTGCTGCTTTGTACAGTTGTTATACTGTTTTTGTACTTTGATTATTATTTTCTACTGTTTGTAAATGTTTAAATTTATAAATAAAGGTTTATAAAAAAATGAAAAAAAGTGTGCAGTTAATCATGTGACCGCCTGGCTCTGTTTGATTGGTGAAACGGAGTCAAACGTCACCAGTGACTGCATTTTATTGGTTAAACGCAGGCATGGAATGGATCCTACTTTGAAGGTCTGTCTGACAAACCAAAATAAAGCGTGCATTAACAGATCGATAAAAATCAGTAGCGAATTGAATGTAGAAAAATGGAGCGTTTCTTCTCTATAAATATACTCAAGTAAAAGTATGTTGCATTAAAACTACTCTTAGAAGTACAAATTATCCCAAAAGTTACTCAAATAGATGTAACAGAGTAAATGTAGCGTGCTACTACCCACACCTGTCTGTGTGTCCTGTGAAGGACTGGTAACAGTCCAGAGTGGACCCTGCCTTTGACCTGAAGTCAGCTAGAATACGCTCCATCTCCCTGGATGCCTAAACAGGATAAAGAGTAAAAAAGAATGCAACAAAATAATGTTTTTTCAAAACTATAATTGAAATAATGCTATCAATCACATCCAATGTAATCAACAAATGTTAGTACATTTTTAAGTTATATGTTGTACATTTGTGTATGTATTTGGTCGTTAGTGTGTAAATCTTGGACTGTACCTGATTTAGTGAATCCGACAAGGTCCCTTTTTGGGTCCCGCAATGCCGCCTTTTTTCCTGAACATCTTCTCCAACTTTAGTCTGTAAAAGTTAAGTAACGTGGTTTACTCCTGCTGTTATGTTGTCAAGTTCCTCTCTGAAAAAGATGGTGACATCCATAATCTCAATACATCAGTACTATCCAGCAGCCCTGAAAAAACGCACTGCAGTAAGTGTAAAATGTTCACTAATTTTTAGTCCCTTTAGGATTTAGCAGGCTTTTTTGGTGGTTTAAAATTCCTGTAATTTGTGACAACTTTTTCAAAAAGTTACGGAAAAATTGCAACGCTATCGTTTTCTAATAACAGTGAAGCGAACTTGTGATTTTATGAATTTATTATCAATGTTTTAAGTGTTCCTTGAAACCTGAACCTCAAAAGGCACGCGATTGCAACAATTGGAAAATTACTTTATTGTACTCATTTTATACCAAGCAGTAGATGTGGGGGAAACAATGGATTTTTAGATGCATCGCAATTCAGACATGGACAATTATAGAATGATTAGTAAACATCAATAATCAATCTATTTATTTATTGTAAAAAAAGTATTGCAGAATGTTCTCAAATTTGGCTGACTCCAGCGAGCCACCTCACCAAAAAACCCAGCCGGCTTTTTTACTATCGGGCAATTATGGTTTAGTTTTGCACAGATTTTCATTAATTTAACATGTGGGAATTAATTTAAGTTTTTTTAATTCCAAATGAATGTTTTTTTTTTTAAGTTGCAAGTGATAAATGCTTATTTAGTGAATCAAAAAAAATGTAAAAGTGCATCAATATACAGTACATAAATTAAAGACGCATCAATCGATTTTTAATGGAATCTTAGCTCCTGGATCGTAAGGTGCCCAGATTCCCACCTCTGCCAAGCAGACCAAAAGTAGTCACAAGCTGCAAAAATCCACAAGCAAGTAAAATCACATATTTAGATAGTGAAATTGTCATACTGTTTTGATTAATTATAAGTACTTTTAGTAATAAATATTCTTCATCATCTGCTGTCTGGTCTGTCGACCACAAGTTACAGATATTTGCCCTGTTCATTTTACGCACGATAAGTGTTTGTCCATCTTCAACATTCATTTATGTTCCAACATATTTACTTCCTCACAGTAACAGCATTTGTGAACTGTTGAGAGCGATCTATATCAGTAATTATTGTTGGTAAATGAGTAGGCTTGGGCGATATTAACCTGACTCTTGTCAGATCTTTGTAGTTCGCCGAGCTCCACACAAGGATGTGGGAATTCTAAATAGGAGATGTATTTCAGAAGGTGGGGCCTTGTAAAAGAAAAATCATAGTATGTGATTGGATAAACTACTTGTCCGACATCCGTTATCTTGAATGATGTACTACTTCAACCACTCACATCGAAATCAACCCGTGACGCTGCTGAGAGCGACGCTGCAAAATCCAAAACAGAACAGCTGACATATTGGAAAACGACAGGGCGAAAAGTTCTCTGTTCATATTTTAAAGGATTAATATTCGATAGATTCGACAAAACAGTTGCAATAGCAGCGAGTGCTGTGTGCCGCCATTGTTGTTTGAATCAAACAGTCGCTTCAGCGCTACATCACATCCATGAAATCCAGCCCGGCGATCCTGATTGGTTCATTACCAGAAGGCAGGGCCATGTATAAAAAATCATTGTATGTGGTTGGATAAACCACTTGTCCGTTATCTTGAATGACGTACTACTTCAACCACTCACATCGAAATAACCTGTGATGCTGATGAGAGTGACGCTGGGAAATCCAAACCCGGTTGAAAGAAGAGCCAAAACATCCTTGCCACCAATAAATGCCTTCAAAACTGTTACCTGTTCATCTTTTAAAGAATCAATATTCGATAGATTCGACAAAACAGTTGCAATAGCAGAATCAATGTCAGCACACGACGCAGCGAGGGCTGCGTGCCGCCATTGTTCGAATCAAACAGTCGCTTCTGCGTTACGTCACATCTATGAAATCTCACCCAGCAATCCTGATTGGTTCATTATTTTTTGCTATCTGGAAGGAGTTTGCAATGCCTTCGAGCCCAGAGCCTTGTGTTGAACTCGGCGAACTACAAAGGTCTGGCAAGAGTCAGGTTAGGGCGATATGGCCTGAAAATAAAAACTCAGATTGTTTTACCAAAAAAAAAAAGGATATACGATTTTTTCCCCCTACTTTTTTAAAAGACTTCATTTAATACAAATGATAAATTAAGAGCTTTCTGGCAAGCAATACCTGTGTATTGAATAAAATACTTCTGTAAACAAAAATTTTGCATTGCACATTGCATGCAAATAAATAATTATCAATAATGGGAAATTTCAAAAACTTCTGTCTTGAATAAAATACCTCTGTAAATAAAATTTACATACATTGTATGGAAATAAATAATCAAGTAAAACATTAAGAAGACTCGGTCTGGGCAATATCTCCATTTTATCAATATATTCAATTTTTTTGTTGCAGATGATTTAAAAAAAAAAAATCCTCTTGCTTCGGCATACTTTTGCCACCTTTAAATAGGACCTTTGGTAAATTGGAAATTGTATTTATTGGCAGGACTGAATAAGTCAAAAATATCAATAATTATTGATATTGATTAATATAAAAAACTTATCGTTACACTGTTTTCAGCCATATCGCCGAGCCCTAATCGGTAAATTTTGATGAAGACAGGGAAAAACATGCGTACTCGTAAACGGCGCATTCAACAACAAGTTTCCGTCTGTTTTGTTGTGTAGAATGACGTTTGACGTGTCTTGGAACACGACAGACAGATAATCTTTGAGATCACTCGACAAATAGTTTTTTGATAAAGTATAGGGATCTATTCCACTGTATAGTTAGATATTTTAGCTTGCATCTTCTTTTTGCAGGAAGATCTAGGCCCCTTTGCGTACTTCAACAGTTTGCGCGATGCTGGCTGCACAACATGCCATCTTGGCTTGGTTGACCACCAGTTTTTTCACTTACAAGAAGAAGTCACGTGACGAAATACAAGCAATTAGTATATTGGGGGCTGTATGTCGGTGTTGGCCCTGCGATGAGGTGGAGACTTGTCCAGGGTGTACCCCGCCTTCTTCCCACATGAAGCTGCGATAGGCTCCAGCACCCTCCCAACCTGGAGAGGGATAAGCGGTAGAAAAATGAATGGATGGGTTAAATATTGTAAAAGCAGTGGTGTGCCGTCAAGGCCAGCAAGGCCTTCTCTGCTGGCCTAACATAAGCAGAAGTCATGATCGTAATTAAAGATAAAACTTTTTTTTTTTAAATTTACTTTCCCTAAATATCTAAAATTATTCATATTCTCTTTGGTTTGGTGGTAGCAGAGGGTGTATATTGTAGATATTGTAGCGTCCTGGAAGAGCTATTGCGGCAAGGGGTTCTGGGTATTTGTTCGGTTGTGTTTATGTTGTGTTACGGTGCGGTTGTCCTCCCGAAATGTGTTAGTAATTCTTGTTTGGTGTGGGTTCACAGTGTGGCGCATATTTTTAACAGTTTTAAAGTTGTTTATACAGCCACCCCCAGTGTGACCTGAATGGCTGTTAATCAAGTATACCTTGCATTCACTTATGTGTGTGTAAACGCCGCACACATTATGTGACTAGGCCGGCACGCTGTTTGTATGGAAGAAAAGCGGATGAGACGACAGGTTGTATAGGAAGCTAAAGGCAGTGCCTTTAAGGTACTGCCCCCAATATTGTCGTCTGGGTGGAAATCGGGAGAAATTCGGGAGAACGGTTGCCCCGGATGATTTTCGGGAAGAGCACTGAAATTCGGAAGTCTACCGGGAAAATCGGGAGAGTTAACAAGTATGGTCGGAGTTTACTGAAGGCCTAGGTGAGAAACGCACGGCCCGCAGCTGAGTAAAACTGACCATGCGGATGTTTAATGACAATGGCGCTCTTATGTCAAAACTTGTATTAACAGTTCTAAACAGGCTTTTTATTGCTCAACTATGCAAATGTTAGACTTCCAATTAATAATTCCTATTTAGCAGGAATTAATTCACCTGAGTTAGGCCCAGAACCAATTAACAGCTATAAACTATGGTCTCTGTACACTACATTGTTTGGAGTAGAGATGTCCGATAATGGCTTTTTTGCCGATATCCCGATATTGTCCAACTCTTAATTACCAATTCCGATATCAACCGATACCGATGTATACATTAATGGAATTAGCACATTATTATGCCTAATTTTGTTGTGATGCCCCGCTGGATGTGTTAAACCAGGGGCGCTCACACTTTTTCTGCAGGTGAGCTACTTTTCAATTGACCAAGTCGAGGAGATCTACCTCATTCCTATTTATAATTTATATTTATTAATTTATGAAAGAGACATTTTTGTTAACAAGTTAATGGTGTTTAATGATAATACAAGCATGTTTAACACACATAGATTCCTTTCTTTCATGAAGACAAGAATATAAGTTGGTGTATTTGATTCTGATGATTTGCATTGATTGGAATTAGACAGTGGTGCTGATAACGTCCGCATTTTCAAATGGAGGAAAAAAAAAAAGTCCTCCTTTCTGTCCAATACCACATGAAAGTGGTTGGATTTGGCATCTCATTTGTCCAACTTGCATACTCGTTTTTAAACACTTTGTTATGAGAGTAGCATATGTGTGTGGCCCTTTAATGTCTGGCAGCAGGTGAGTGACAGTGAGTGTGCGGGTGGGCAAGCAAGTGAGAAAGCGGTCGCTGAGGGCGGGAGAGAAATACATTGGCATCAAACTCCGTAGCTTGCTAGCTTGTGCACGCTAGCTTTCTGAGACTCTTATTTTGTTAGCACAGGCAGGATGAAACAGGTCTTTTATGGTGAAGACAGGAACTGTGCAGTCGGTCTTTACAGTTTTGACAGTAGGTACGGAGTCTCTAGAAATAAAATGTGTTTCTCTGCGTCCGCCCTGTTAGTGATTTTTTTCTTAAATATGAGCTCGCAGCTGCCAGTGTCATCTCACAAGATCCTCGGGTGCCGAGAATGTCAAACAACTGACGAAAGTGAAGTCTTGGTATGATTGATGATTGCTCATTTTTATGTATATTTTTTAACGCCTCGCTTGAGATCGACTGACACACCCTCCAAGATCGACCAGTCGATCGCGATCGACGTAATGCCCACCCCTGTGTTAAACAATGTAACAAGGTTTTCCAAAATCAATCAACTCAATTTATGGAAAAAAATGCCAACATGGCACTGCCATTTTTATTACTGAAGTCGAAAAAAGTGCATTACTTTTTTTAACATAACTCAAAAGAGCAGTTTGGAATTTGGGACATGCTTTCCCTGAGAAAGTATGATGAGGTTCAAGTGGGCGGGGTTGAGGTGGGGGGCAGGGGGGTATATATTGTCGCGTCCTGGAAAATTTAGTGCTGCAAGGGGTTCTGGGTATTTGTTCTGTTGTTTATCTTGTGTTACGGTGCAGATGTTTTCCCGGAATGTGTTTGTCATCCTTGTTTGGTGTGGGTTCACAGTGTGGCGCATATTTGTAACAGTGTTAAACTCGTTTATACGGCCACCCTCAGTGTGACCTGTATGGCTGTTGGCCATGTATGCTTGCATTCACTTGTGTAAATGTAAAGGAGTAGATAATATGTGATTGGGCCGGCACGCAAAGGCAGTGCCTTTAAGGCAGGGGTGTCCAAAGTGTGGCCCGGGGGCCTTTTGCAGCCCGCAGCAAATCGTTTACCGGCCCGCAACACATTCTGAAAAATTGCAAAATTGATAGTATTGCAATATTAAAAAATGAAACATTTAAAAAAAGTGGAATGAGGTGAAATCTAATGAGAAAAAGTGGCAATGTTGACACAAAGCTACCATGCAGGCAGTTTTCTTTTACTTTTGTCTTTATTTTTCCGTTGCTCGAAAAAAGGACAAAAAATCAATTACAATGAATTATTACGTAAAAATTATCACTTTAAAATGTTTTATGTGGAAAAAATATTGCATGTGTTGTGTGTGTGGTTGCCATATAAAAACATCAAAGTTTTGACAAAAGAGCATAAAACAAACAAAATAATAGTTCAAACTTAAAATCGACAGATATATCGGAAGTTGATCTTGAAATTTAAGTGTTAAAAGTAAATAAATAAATGCATTACTTTATGAGTGGGGAACCTTTCGGATGTCTAATATATTTAGTAGGATTTCATTTAACTTTTCACTGTGATTACTCAATAATATTAAATAATTAAAATCAATGGTGTCCTGCATTATTGATCTTTGAGGAGTTTAATTGATGAATAAAGGGACTCTCCTGAAAGAATCAATAAAGTACTATCTCTCTATCTATTTAAATACTACATATTTCAGTTTTACTATAAAAACAAAGTTGTATTTGACAAAAAAGGCATAAAACCTTATTTGTTTGACTTTATATCAATCTCAAGTTGAGATTTACTATAATCATTAAATAAAAAATAATAAATTGACTTATTTTTAACATTTTAGTGACTGAGAACCTCTATGCGCCCCAGGAGCCCTAAAGATTAAAAAAAATCCATATATTTTATTGTGGTTTGAAAATGAAAAATATCAAAATGGCCCCCCGCATGCTTAAATTTTTCTGTGTGCGGCCCTCTGTGGAAAAAGTTTGGACACCCCTGCTTTAAGGTTTATTGGCGCTCTGTACTTCTCCCTACGTCCATGCACCACTCCATACAGCGGCGTTTTAAAAAGTCATACATTTTACTTTTTAAAACCGATACCGATGATTTCTGGTATCACATTTAAAGCATTTTTTGGCCGATGATATCGGCAGTCTGATATTCTCGGACATCTCAAGTTTGGAGTAATTTTAGTTTGGACAGGATGATTCCTGAAACTAAACCAACATAACTTGTAGTACTTTAACCAAAAAGGGAAAGAAAAAAAAGATGTCAGTGTGGACATGTCCACCATAATAGACATGGCTGATCGAGCTAACATTAGCACACATGTCCAGACATCTTGATTTCCCTCTTATCTTCCCGCCAGGCAGATTTAGAAAAAAAAAGTTCACTGTTTAATCCAATATTCATAGCAAATTGTGTATTTTATATTAAAAGTTAGGGATTCTGAAACTTCCAGAAAATATTAAATTAGACTAAGAGGAATGTACTTGTGCCAACCAGGTGTGGTTAGCTAGCAAACAATGCAGTCAATTAGCCTGTATATTATTCTTATGTTTTACACAAACAAACACGGTTGTAAAACACATGACATGAAGATGATAAAAATGGTACAACTTACATGACATTCCTGTTATGTCCAAGGACGCACGGACATGGAAGGAGGGCTCAAGGTGGAACCACGTGAACTGTGCTGAGTCTCCAACTCTCCACATCGCGGGAAAAACGCTTTACGGCAACACACATCACTGTCGTAACACAACAGCCCACGACTGTATTACTGCAATTTTCCAATTCTGTTCACGGGCACGCTTATTCTGCAGGTGTCTAATTAACTCATCCAAGTCAGGCTTCTTGATAACTTTTTGTCTTGAGTGAAAATCTCACCTGACGTCATCATATGAACTTTTATTGGAGATATTATTAGCTATTCTCAAACGGTGCTGCTGCAGGTACCACAAGCACAACGTGTTGTTTTGTATTCATGTTTCCGGGTCCGGCGAGCTCCATAAAGAATAAAGGAAAAGCATAAAGTAAATAGTGACAGTTTTAATATTTAATAAAGATTATTTAAGTAAACACACTACCTTTCATTTTCTTGTATGGATTATATATGTAACCGAAAGAAAATTACTGTGGCAAAAAAAATAAAAAATACTAGTGTTAATCATGCAAGTACTCCATCCATCCATTTTCTACCGCTTATTCCCTTTTTTGGGGTCGCGGGGGGCGCTGGCGCCTATCTCAGCTACAATCGGGCGGAAGGCGGGGTACACCCTGGACAAGTCGCCACCTCATCGCAGGGCCAACAGTACTCGCATAATGATTTTAGGGATTTTTTCACCATAGTATTTTAATAAGTGTTCACACTTGCAATGTTCTGCTTAAAGACAAGCATAAAAACCTCTAATACACTATTACTGGGAATTCGGGAAAAAAAACGCCATATATAAAACGATTATAATCTATTTTAATTGATACTACTCATTGCATTTGAATCTTGTTTTTGATATTTTTGTGCAGCACTTTGGAAGCATTTTTGTTTAAATGTGCTATATAAATAAAGTGGATTGTATTGAATTAATTTTAGTCAAGGCAAAAATAAATAACATGGGATACGTGAAAAAACAAAACATTTATTTTAGGGAATAACAGACATAGCCTAACTTTTTCAAGTGAAAAATTGACCTAACTTCCTTCTCTAACAGATTACTTATTTTTCATTTTGCACACATTGGGGCACAGCATTAGGTACACCTAAACAATCTGTTAAGATGCAAAGCAAAACAAAAATAATGCTCGATTTTAATTTACTACTACCTCAGAGTTATTTATCTGAACAATATATTCATTACTGTAGTTGCAGTTTGCAACGGCGTGCATTGTTGTTTATGTGAGGGACAAAATATTAGGCATAGGAACAGACGCATGACATTGCTGTTCAGTGTACAAACCCCGTTTCCATATGAGTTGGAAAATTTTGTTGGATGTAAATATAAACGGAATACAAATACAATGATTTGCAAATCCTTTTCAACCCATATTCAATTGAATGCACTACAAAGAAAATATATTTGATGTTCAAACTCATACATTTTATTTTTTTTAGCAAATAACAATAAACTTAGAATTTCATGGCTGCAACACATGCCAAAGTAATTGGGAAAGGGCATGTTCACCACTGTGTTACATCACGTTTACTTTTAACAACACTCAATAAACATTTGGGAACTGAGGAAACTAATTGTTGAAGCTTTGAAAGTGGAATTCTTTCCCATCCTTGTTTTATGTAGAGTTTCAGTCGTTCAACAGTCCGGGGTCTCCGCTGTCATATTTTACGCTTCATAATACATTTTGGATGGGAGACAGGTCTGGACTGCAGGCGGGCCAGGAAAGTACCCGCATTCTTTTTTTACGAAACCACGCTGTTGTAACATGTACTGAATCTGGCTTGGCATTGTCTTGCTGAAATAAGCAGGAGCTTCCATGAAAAACACGGCACTTAGATGGCAGCATACGTTGTTCCAAAACCTGTAAGTACCTCTCAGCATTAATGGTGCCTTCACAGATTTGTAACTTACCCATGCCTTGGGCATTAATGCACCCCCATACCATCACAGATGCTGGCTTTTCAAATTTGCCTCTATAACAGTCTGGATGGTTCCCTTCCCCTTTGGTCCGGATGACATGATTTCGAATTAATTTCCAAAAACAAATTAAAAAGTGTACTCGTCAGACCACAGAACACTTTTCCACTTTGCATCAGTCCATCGTAGATGATCTCGGGCCCAGAGAAGCCGGCTGCGTTTCTGGATGTTGTTGATAAATGGCTTTTGCTTTGCATAGTAGAGCTTTAACCTGTACTTACAGATGTAGCGACGAACTGTATGTAGTGACAGTGGTTTTCTGAAGTGTTCATGAGCCCATGTGGTGATATCCTTGAGAGATTGATGTCAGTTTTGGATACAGTGCCGTCTGAGGGATCGAAGGTCACGGTCATTCGATGTTGGTTTCCGGCCATGCTGCTGACGTGGAGTGATTTCTCCAGATTCTCTGAACCTTTTGATGATATTATGGACCGTAGATGTTGAAATCCCTAAATTTCTTGCAAATGCACTTAGAGAAACGTTGTTCTTAAACTGTTTGACTATTTGCTCACGCAGTTGTGGACAAAGGGGTGTACCTTGCCCCATCCTTTCTTGTGAAAGACTAAGCATTTTTTGGGAAGGTGTTTTTTTACCCAATCATGGCACCAACCTGTTCCCAATTAGCCTTCACACCTGTGGGATGTTCCAAATAAGTGTTTGATGAGCATTCCTCAACTTTATCAGTATTTATTACCACCTTTCCCAACGTCTTTGTCATGTGTTGCTGGCATCAAATTCTAAAGTTAATGATTATTTGCAACAACAGAAAAATGTTTATCAGTTTGAACATCAAATATGTTGTCTTTGTAGCATATTCAACTGAATATGGGTTGAAAATGATTTGCAAATCATTGTATTCCGTTTATATTTACATCTGACACAATTTCCCAACTAATATGGAAACAGGGTTTATATTAAATATTACATACAAATAATGTATATGATATAAGTATAATTAATAATAATAATCATCTAAAAGGGATTAGTTGGTGGTAAAACAAAATATATTTTATTTAAAAAACTATTAAATATATACATAGAAAAAAAATACAATATAAATATAATTAACAAAATAATAATACTGTAAAACAAAATATAATTTATTAAAGAAAATATTAAATATATACATAGAAAAAATATATACAATATAAATATAATTAATAAAATAATAATACATTAGATACAGTTCACAAAGTTGTGTGTTGTAGCATACTTTGGACAAACATGAAGGTCGGAGTCAAAAGAGGCAGAGTGGGGGTTAAAGGGATGGGGAGGGTAATAAAAGTGACCCCCACCTCCTCTTCTGGTCTTCTACCCCTTCCTTCATATTTACTCAAAGTAGTTTCTTTTCAACTTGGGGGGTTTGGGCTCCAGGCTAACGTCCACATCATACAGAGGAGGGAAGACTCCACCTCCGTATGATGGAGTGACCTCCACTCTTCCGCTGTCATCCTCAGTTTCAGAAAAGGTGGGGCTTGACTGATGTTCCCACAGCTTTTGCTTGATCACCCGTCCCAGATCAAGGCTGTACGGACGTGGTTGGCCATTCTTGAACCTACGACAGAAACAATATCACCATCAGATCAATGGACACAAGTGATATTGACCTAAAGTTGAAACTTACCTCAGTTTGTCATCCACCACCTGGTGATATAACCGCTGGTGTTGCTGCACTGTGAGGCCGTGGATGCTTACTGCCTCCAGCGGAGTACAAGCGCGGGGTGGTGGGACGCGCGGGACGAGTGATGCCACTGGGAGGGTGTGATGTGGGATGGCTGAGGGAGGAACGGCTGCCTTTTCTACTGCCGGTTGAAATTTGGAGGACCTCCTCCTCTTCGGGGCAGCTTTGGACCAGTGGACTGACTACAAAGTTCAACACAGGAAGTCAGCCTCTGACACGTTTGCTATGACAACATGTGTACTTGGGATGTTCCGATCAGGCTTTTATACATCCCATTCCGATAATCCGTGAGTGACATGTAAAGTTCATATCGCCCCATTCCTTGGTGGTTCATCATTTCGCAATGCGGTCTGCTAAAAATGACAGAAAGCGCCCCTCTACTTAGCAACTGATGCTGTGGTCAAAGTTGGATTTGACATAAAACGCACTATAAAATAGTGGACTCTCTACTGCCCTCTGTCAGTTAAAGTGGATAGTGAAGTGGAAACCATTTCAGGTGACTGACTACCTCTTGAAGCTCATCGAGCTTGTGTTTATTCATAATTCTGATGCCTTCAGTGCCTTAACTCGTCACGTTTCATGTGTCAGGTAAACCGCGATGAACGGGGCCATATGAATCCCCTTCCTACTGTAATAACTGTACATTTTTCAATGAGTGCTATTGACAATCCAACAATATCAACATCGTATTTAAACTAGTTCCTTATTCACTTTCACTAAATACAATTGTTTGAGGAAAACCAAATCAAAAACTAGCAATCTATCACCCGCTGAAATCACGACCACCAATTTAAGGATAGTTTAGCCTTCCTCGTACGAGTTGTGTACTGACTGTGACAATGCTGACACACCAACACTTGTTGTTATATTATCCTCGCTCTAACTTTTATTCATGTATTTCATAATATCTGCTTACTTTCTGCTGTAACACGGTTCCATCTACACTTGTGTTGTTTAAAGCTAGTTTAGCGGTTAGCTTTGCTATTGGCATGTCTGCTTCTGGCTTACTCTGTTTGGAGCATATTTAACCTCGTCCTATATATGTATATCAGAATCAGAAAAGTTTTTTATTTTCATTGTTTGAGAACGGGTTCACAAACTAGGAATTTTACCTGGCGCAATCGTGCAACATAAAAGACATATAACACAGACTAGAATAACATGAGCTGTAACTGAGCTATCAGATCCTGTTATTGTTCACGTGTCTGATGGCCGAGGGGAAAAAACTGTTCAGGTGGCGGGAAGTGTGGGTCTGGATGGACCGTAGTCTCCTGCCTTAGGGGAGAGGGGAGAATATTTTGTGTCCAGGGTGAGAAGAGTCAGCTGTGATCCGACCCACACGCCTCCTGGTCCTGGAGGAGAACAGGTATATGTGCACATCTGTATATATTAGGGGTGTAACGGTACACAAAAATTTCGGTTCGGTACGTACCTCGGCTTAGAGGTCACGGTTCGGTTCATTTTCGGTACAGTAAGAAAACAACAAAATATACATTTTTTTGGTTATTTATTTAACAAATTTGTAAACAATGGCTTTATCCTTTTAACATTGGGAACACTATAATAATTCTGCCCACGCTAATCCACATTAAACTGCCTCAAGTTGTTGCTTTGATTAAATAAAATGACAAAACCTTTCTTCTACATATAAAAAGTGCAACATTGAACAGTTTCAAGTCAACTCATCATGCTTAATTTATTACAGCATTTGGGAAGCCTGTAGTTGACTTTTATTATGTAAATGTTATATTTTTGTCTACATGTGATAGCAGGGACCCTGCTATTCAAAACTAGGCTTCTACATTACTAATGATTAATGTAAATATATCTGAAAAAATAGTACAACAGCAATAGGAGAGACTATTCATCCCTGAAGACCATGGACTTCATGTTAGTTCATGTGAAATAACAGACAGACAGGGCTTTGCTGCCTCTAATGCACGCACGCACGCACACACGCACACACAAATGAGCTAACCTTACGTTAAAAGCTAATCAGCCTTCACCTCAAGCCAGAACTGCGAGCGAGCTGAGCTGCAGTTTAAGTTTCTAGAAGGTCAACGGGCTCATAGTGATGCTAGTAGTAGTTGTGACTGGGAAGTGTTTTTTATAATTTGGGGAGAGTACGATGTCCGCTGCTAAACACATATCTGCTTGATGCTGAAGCATTGACAACATGCGTTCTGAAAACGCACTGCTGATTGGCTGTTACATCGCTCTGAATGCGCACTGCTGATCTGCTATGTATGTAACCAATAAGATGGTAGTGTGGGCGGGACAATGCTGGGTGCTCAGACAGAGGCAGAAAGCAGAGCAGCTTGTCAAGACTTTAGCTTAAACTCGTTCGATACACCTCCGAACCGGACCTAAATCCACATACCGAAACGGTTCAATACAAATACACATACTGTTACACCCCTAGTGTATATATATATATATATATATATATATATATATATATATACACACACACGTAAACATAAATATATATATATATATATACATAAATATATATGTATATATATATATATATATACATGCATATGTAAATATATACATAAATATATGTATATATACATACATATGTAAATATATACATAAATATATGTATATATACATATATATATACATATATGTGTGTATAAATGTACACACATATATACATATATGTATACACATGTGTATAAACTGTATATACACACAAATAAATATGTGTCTGTGTACAATAGACACACATATATACATATGTGTATGTGTGTATATATATATATATATATATACATACATACACACACACGTGTGTATATATGTAAATACATATATACACACATGTGTGTATATATGTAAATACATATACACACATACATATATATACATACATACATATATGTATATTTCCATATACTGTATGTGTATATATACATATATGTTTGTGTGTGTGTGTGTGTATATATATATATATATATATATATATTTATATATATATATATATATATATATATATATATGCACATTTATATATGTAGATACAGTGGGGCAAAAGAGTATTTAGTCAGCCACCGATTGTGCCATTTCTGCCACTTAAAATGATGACAGAGGTCTGTAATTTTCATCAGAGGTACAGTTTAACTGTGAGAGACGGAATGTGAAAAAAATTCCAGGAATTCACATTGTAGGAATTTTTAAGATTTTATTTGTAAATAATGGTGGAAAATAAGTATTTGGTCAACCATTCAAAGCTCTCACTGATGGAAGGAGGTTTTGGCTCAAAATCTCACTATACATGGCCCGATTCATTCTTTCCTTAACACGGCTCAATCGTCCTGTCCCCTTAGCAGAAAAACAGCCCCAAAGAATGATGTTTCCACCCCCATGCTTCACAGTAGGTATGGTGTTCTTGGGATGCAACTCAGTATTCTTCTTCCTCCAAACATGACGAGTTGAGTTTTATACCAAAATGGATACATGGATGATACAGCAGAGGATTGGAAGGATGTCAGATGAAACCAAAATATAACTTTTTGGTATAAACTCAACTTGTCGTGTTTAGAGGAAGAAGAATACTGAATACTGGATTTTTTTTTCACATTCTGTCTCTCACAGTTGAAGTTTACCTATGATGTCATCATTTTAAGTGGGAGAACTTGCACAATCGGTGGCTGACTAAATACTTTTTTGCCCCACTGTGTGTGTGTATGTGTATATATATATATATATATATATATATATATATATATATATATATATATATATATATATATATATATATATATATATCCATCCATCCATTTTCTACCGCTTATTCCCTTTCGGGGTCGCGGGGGGCGCTGGCGCCTATCTCAGCTACAATCGGGCGGAAGGCGGCGTACACCCTGGACAATCTACATACATACATATATATGGATAGATACATATATATTTAGATATATATATAATTTTTTTGGGCTGCACGGTGGGCCAGGGAATAGTTCATGTGCCTCACAATACAAAGGTCCTGAGTAGGCCTGAGTTCAATCCTGGGCTCGGGATCTTTCTGTGTGGAGTTTGTATGTTCTCCCCGTGACTGTGTGGGATCCCTCCGGGTAGTCCGGCTTCCTCCCACCTTCAAAGACATGCACCTGGGGATGGGTTGATTGGCAACACTAAATTGGCTCTAGTGTGTGAATGTGAGTGTGAATGTTGTCTGTCTATCTGTGTTGGCCCTTTGAAGGGGTAACGATTTGTCCAGGGTGTACGCCATCTTCCGCCCGAATGCAGCTGAGATAGGCTCCAGCACCAGAAAATGGCTTTAGCACCGACCGCCCCCCCCCAGAATGTCTGACTGGGTCTATTGAATAACCCAAATGTCTCACCGTGTCCTCCCTGCAGCAGGGACACTTGAAGGCAGCACGCTTCCTTACACGGCATGCTGTCGGTGCAGGTCCACTCCTCCTGCCACAGCGGCCTCCATCCTGCAGGACACCACACTGCATCAACATCCATGTCAACGAAGGTCACTAACAGCAACTAGAAATATTTGATGTCCAACATTCTAAAATGAACAACATATAGTGAAGAGTGTGAACTGATCACAAGTCCATCACACAATGTAAAAAACATTTAAAACATATTTATATTTAGCACATTTGATTTCCCTAAAACATTCTTGTGTTATCTGCGATTAGTGGCGACTTGTCCAGGGTGTACGCCGCCTTCCGCCCGAATGTAGCTGAGATAGGCTTCAGCGTCCCCCACGACCCCGAAGGGAATAAGCGGTAGGAAATAGATGGATGGATGGGTTCTTGTATCATATCTACACTTTATAACTAATGACTTTAGGGTTTTCGTTAGTTTTTAATGACCTTGTTGAATCCAGTATGTACACACGTTAAGATAACACAAGCCCATTTTCTAACCAGTTTGCTTCTTTGAAACGTCGGGATTTAACACACACTTACCTGCTAACATCATGTACACCTGTGTCAAATAATAGTACATTGTGATTTTCTACCGTTTGTCTTCGTCGAAAGGAAGACAATAACCGTTGAGGAATGTAGAAGCATTGTCGGTTAAATGGACAGCAAACACGACGAATAAAATAAAGAGTTAAAGAGTGTCGAACTTACATTTGAACTCATCGTTAAAATGTCTAAAGATGACATGTTTGGAGATGTGAGAAATAACGTCCACTCCAGCCCATGTTCTGATGGGATTTAAAATTTCGTTTGCACGTGAAGGTATCGTCCAATCACTGATCGAGATGCTGTTCAGACATTCTGATTGGTGGAAGAAAGTTTTTGTAAAAATGTTGTAAATAAATTTTATTTAAAATTATACTTTTTTTTGTTTTTCTCATATTTCCATACATCCCATAATGTTTCTAAATGAAAAATACAAAGTAATAAATCCTCATGATGTTGCTGTACGGTTAAGTGACACGTGACTGACCTCTGACGACAGGAGTTTAAAGGTGAACTTTTTTAAATTGGTCACGTGTACCCCCGAAACCATCGAACACTTTTTAGACATCTGAGAAAACTTTCTCACAACTGACGAGTATATTCCTACAATGCCAAATGTAAGTTTTATTCACGCTATTGTTCATTTATTAGTGCATGCTAACAGGATTGTGTTTAAAACAAAAAGAAAATGCATCATTTGCTATTATATAATCAGTAACAAGCTACGTAGCTTAACTACATTTTCCTGTAGCTTGGCTACTTTTACGGCCATTTAGCTCGGTATTTTACATCAACGCTACAAACTACATCCATCCCTTACCTACTGTAACAAACAGTTCAGGGTGTCCCTCCAGTATTGCCGTAGGGCTGTGACGTAAGAGGTCTATATAAAGGTGGGTTGTTGAAGAAGGTGAGGTATATGGAGATAGGTGTAAAGAAGGGAACAATAAATTGGTGGAGACCGAACCTGCTCTCATGACTCCCTTTTATTATTTTTATTTTATCAGTACCCAAATTATGCGAACCCAGGACACTCGGCTACCCTACTTTTAATCCAGAATAACTTGTAGTTTAGCTCACTACATTTTCCAAGTAGCTTGCTCATCACTGATCAGTTATGAAATGTAGTTAAATGTAATTAAAGGTGTTAGGGAGGACACTAATCAACTGTGAGGTGAATGTGCTAAAACTGACGTATCCAAAGTGCGGTCCCAAAGCCATTTCCAGCCCATGGTTAGGGTTTTTTGGCCCCCTACACGGTATAAAAATGGAATTGATTTATTATCAATGATAACGCTAACAATTATTTGCCATAGTATTTTTATAGTCACCTGGGACGCAAAAGCTACTTTTTTTTTTCATATAGCTACTCAGTAAATTCAATCTGGTTTGGTGGCTGCAGGATTAGGTCGCTGCTTTTTGCAGATGATGTGGTCCTGATGGCTTCATCTGGCCAGGATCTTCAGCTCTCACTGGATTGGTTTGCAGCCGAGTGTGAAGCGACTGGGATAAGAATCAGCACCTCCAAGTCTGAGTCTGTGGTTCTCGCCCGGAAAATGGTGGAGGGCCATTTCCGAGTTGGGGAGGAGACCCTGCCCCGTGTGGAAGAGTTCAAGTACCTCAGAGTCTTGTTCACGAGTGAGGGAAGAGCGGATCGTGAAATCAACAGGTGTCCTCAGTCATGCGGACACTGTATCGATCCATTGTGGTGAAGAAGGAGCTGAGCCGGAAGGCAAAGCTCTCAATTTACTGGTCGATCTACGTCCCCATCCAAACCTATGATCATGAGCTTTGGGTTATGACCGAAAGGACAAGATCACGGGTACAAGCGGCCGAAATGAGTTTCTTCTCTCCTTTAAAGATAGGGTGAGAAGCTTAAAGTAAAGCCGCTGTTCCTCTTGGTCAAGATGTCATCCGAACGCCTCCCAAGGGAAGTCTGGGCTTCCCTGCTTAGGCTGCTGCCCCCACGACCCAACCTCGGTTAAGCAGAAGAAGACGGATGGCTTTTGGCACCCTGTGTTAGAAATACCATACCGACTTTGTGTTTTGAACTTATGATCAGTTTATACACTTATTTGGTACACTTTCAAATGATGAACAGTGTTTTCAGTTGTCGTTACTGATATTCTCTGACATGTACTTGGAGGTCGCTGTGGCAGAAGGAGTGGATCTGCACTGTCGTAAGGAAGCGTGCTGCCTTCATCAAGTGTCTCTGCTGCAGGGAGGACAAGGTAAGACATTTCAACCTATTAATAGGTCCAATCCTTACAAATGAATATGAACATTGGAAAAAAAATGTCAAAAAGATAGATCTTCACATGGAGTATTACAAACATCATAATGTAGTAGTAAACAAGACATCCTGTGTTGAACTTGAAGTCAGTCCACTGGTCGGAAGCTCCCCTGAAGATGAAGCAATTCTCCAACATCCAAACTGTGGCAAAGGCACCCATTTCTCCCTCAGTCATCCCATATAAAGACCTACCAGTGGTGTCAGTCTACAATAATATATACTTTAGTCATTACACAATGGGCAAATTCCACAGTTGCAGTGTAGATTTTACTCATAGAAAAGCCTAAAATGTAATTAATACAATAACAAAACACTAGTATAGTAAACCAGTGGCTCTCAAACCTTTTTCACCATGCACCAACATTAAAATACAGTTGGGCAGTAGACCTAAGTATTCAGTAAAACAAGGCAGGTTGTATTTAAAAAGTATATTTAATATTTTGGATCACTGTAACATTACACACACTGCACAAAAAATAATACTTTCTTTTCTTAGTTTATTGTGAACATGACATACCTACATTACACATCAGGCAATTTCATCATTTCACAATACACAATACATCATGTTCAAAAAGGAGTAGGCAGAAGCAAAGCTTATTTAATCCTACCCCTTTCACACGTTAGAGCGCCCACAAATATATAAATTCATTCACTGACCTTCTTTACAGCAAAATATCAAAATGACATCCGTAAGTAACACAACAGTTTTGTAATATGTTTTTAATTAATTCAGTCATTATTAACATACTGAGATGAAGAATATCTTATTTTCAATAAAGTTGAAAGTGTTTCTCATAATTCTTCTTCTTTGTACTTTGTAAGCACTATTAATTTGAACAGCCTCTTAAACTGGATCATATCAGCACAATGTTTAACTTCTTTACTCACTCCATTCCATAATTTAATTCCACATACTGATATGCTAAAGATTGTAAAGTACATATTTACAGACTTCTTTAGCATACCACAGTTTTAGAATCAGTGTTGTAAACCAAAATATTGTACAAATTGCAGAAAATAACAATACCCATATTGCAGAGCAAATTTTATACTATATACATGTAATAAAAATATTTGACATCCATATTGCTCTTGGAGCAAACATTTTGCACACACAAAAAAAAGATTAACATATATGTGTTGTAAATTGTCATGGCTGTGGATAGAAAAGACCTGCAGTAGCACTGCCTCACATTTATTCTCCATCTGAACACAAAAGTAGGGATGATGTTCGAAACCGGTTCTCCCGATTGTTCAATAAGAAAAGAACCTATTCCATGGATTCCAATCCCTTTTTGAGAACCGGTTCCCGTATTCGAAGCCACTATACCACATTTTCACGACCACAGGGCGCACTGTATTAAAATGTGCCGTGTCAGTTACGGGTGCTATTTCTGTATTTAACACATAAATGAGGCGCAGCATATTTTTGTGTACAGGCATGGTTAAACACACGTTTGCCTAAAACATACGCTAACATGCATGGACACTGTTTTAAAAAGGCAGCAGGAGCAAAACTGAGTTCGGTTGTACTTTATTGAAGTATTTATCATTGTACTCACATTATTTTTTGATTAATCGTCATCCACAAATCCATCAGTCCTCAACTTCTGTGTCCGAAATGAACAGCTGGGCAAGTTCTCCATCAAACACGCCAGAATCCCTCTCCTCATTTTCAAAGTCAGTCTCGTTGTCCATTAGCGTAATAAGCTAACACAACAGTAAAAGAAGACTTCTCTTACCGCGTTGTGCGTATAGATTCACTAGCGTGCTGGTCCCCTTCTCCAAAAAGTGAAAGTGAGCGCCACCTTGTCCATGTTGATGATGTGTTTGTCGGCAATTTTTTTTATTTACACCGCACATAACAGCTCTATATGCTCTCTGGGGGCGTGCCTTCAGCGTCCATTCTATAAGAGATTCGATAAGGAATCGGTTCGATAATGGCATCGAACTCGATAATTTCTAAACAAACATCATCCCTACACATAAGTATCCACATCCTCTTAGTGGAGGAGTAGCATAGCATTTATCACCAGGTGGTGGATGACAATCAAATGTATGTTTGGCTTCAAAAATATGTTTTGTCAATATTATATTTTAAATTTTCCTGAAGGAATCAATAAAGTACTATGTATTATGAGCATTTATTAATTTGACGTTTGTCGTAGGTTCAAGAATGGTCGGGCGAGTCCGTATACCGTATTTTTCGGATTATAAATCGCTTTGCACCGGCCGAAAATGCATAATAAAGAAGGAAAGAAACATAAGTCGCACTTGAGTATAAGTTGCATTTTTGGGGGAAATTTGATAAAATTTAATACCAAGAATAGACATTTGAAAGGCAATAGACATTTGAAAGGCAATTTAAAATAAAGAATAGTGAACATGCTATATGTTTACCAAACAATCTGTCACCGCTTCTAAACAACTCTGCCAACTCCAAAGGTAGACAATGCGCCGCTTCTTCTTCTATTGGTACGACTAGTCTCTTACGTGAATGAGATAAATATTATTTGATATTTGATGGTAATATGTTAATTTCACACATAAGTCGCTGCAGAGTATAAATCGCACCCCCGGCAAAACTATGAAAAAAACTGCGGTTTATAATCCGAAAAATACAGTAGTCTTAATCTTGTACGCGTTGTTAAACAAAAGCTGTGGGAGCGTCAGTCTCATTCCACGTTTAACGACACTGTGGGTGAAAATGGCTAAGTGAATATCACTCCATCATACAGAGGTGGAGTCTTTCAATCTCTGTATGTTGTTGACCTTTCAGTTGAGCCTAAGTCTCCTAAATTGCTGTGAAAGCAACTTTGAGTAAAGATGGAGAAGGGAGTAGACAATCAGAGGACAAAGTGTAGGTCACCTTACACTTGTCCATAAGTATTCTTCATTGCTCCAAACATTCCTTGAAACTCAATTATTTTTTTCCTTTGCGATTTTTCTGTATAGTGACCCCTAATCTGCCTCTCCTGACCCCTGCCTTCAACTTTGTAGAAATGGACTATACCCCCACTAACTCAACAGCTGTGCAGAGTTACACAGAGACTAAAGTGTTGGTACGTAACATGCAGATACAGTGAGAGGAAGTTGATCAGCTATAAATTCAGAGGATAATGAGTGATAGAGAAAAGTCTGCTCAAAAAGCAAAGTGGGGGGCAGAGCTGCATTGTGAGATTGACACCCTGACGTCTTTGCTCTCCAACAGGCTAAATTAGAACATCTAGGTGCTACACGGCGCAGGTGTGTGTTTCTCGCCCCGTGGTCAAGGAAAGTGTTGATGAGGATGACCAAGTACTGGTAAATATGACTATCAGACTAAGCTGTGTCCTGAAATGTCACACCTGCAGGAGTAGAGGCACCCATTCCTTCCTCCTCAATCCCACACAAAGACCTGCAGGTGGCGTCAGTCCTTCCTGGTCTCCCAAAGCCACATGTCAATTCTCCATCTGAACCAATAACTACCCAGTGGAGCAACACCAGCGTATTCATCACCAGATGGTGAAGACAAATTGAGGTATGTTTGTCTTTAAAAATATTTTGAAACAAGGTATTTGCTCGATATTACGAGCATTTATTAATTTGAATTTGTTTCTGTGTTAAGTTCAAGAATGGTCGCAGGCATTCAAATAGCCTTGAACTTGGGAGAAGCAGAGGGAGCGTCTGTCTCGCCCCACTTTGAAAGAGACTGTGGATGAGGATGGCTAAGTGTCTATCACCTCATCAAATGGAGAGTCTGGACAGCATTTCTGATTGGATGATTACCTGGTACCTGGACGACATTTCTGGTGTGTGGACCCACTCCAGGGAGGAGTTCAGTGTATTCCTGAACACACTGAACACCCATAATAAAAACATCACCATCAAGTCTCCATCACATTACCGGGACTTCAAGGTCTTTTCCAAGTAGACCGACATCCTCCTGTATAAAAGAAGCTTCCAACCCAAGCACACTTTTGCGGGGTTGGTGAAATCTCAACTGCTGAAGTTTCATAGGATCTGTACCAGGCGGGAAGACTTCACAGTAGCCACGAGGGCGCTCTTTTCAGCCCTGAAGAAGAGGGGCTACTCCAGGTCCTTTCTAAGGAGACAGACTAAGGTCTTCCTGGGCTAGAAGAGGCCTCCCCCTGGAACATCCATGATTCCTCTCATCAACACCTACTCTCCTGCGGCCGTACAGGTCGCCAGAAAGGTCAAGAACAACTTTCAGGCTTTTGTGGAGAGTAGTGGGAATTCTGCAGGACCACAACCTGGTGTCGGCCTATCGATATAACCCCAATCTATGTGAGCTACAGGTCAAGGCCAGCTCGCTTAGAGACTCGCCCTTGACTTGGAAGAGCGCTCTTTTCCGCCACACACCGTGGCTCGTCAACAGTCACAACGTGACCAGCACAAAAAAAATTGTGTGTACGTCATCTCCTGTCGACGATGGCACGTCATGTACATTATCAAAACGGGTTTACGGACATCCAACATTTTTAGAATTCCAACAGAATCCATCACAATCGAATAGAAGCACAAAACTTTAGTTTTGAGAAAAGTTGTTAGTTTTATTAGAAATATCCAGATCAGACATTCTGACAAAGACATTTTCCCATGATTTTAAATGTAATTTTGACCCTTTTTTACCGACAATGTTTCAACAAGAACTTGTGACGTCAGGTCAGTCACGTGTCACTTAACTGTATAGCAACATTATGAGGATGTATTCATTTGTATTTTTCATTTAGTAACATTATGGGATGTATGGAACCTTAAAATGAACAAAAATAATACTTTAAAATAAACTGAATTTACAAAATTTAAAAAAGACCAACTTTCTTCAACCAATCAGAATGTCTAAACAGCATCTCGATGAGTGATTGGACGACACCTTCACGTGCAACATCTCCAAACATGTCACCTTTTTTTTCTTTTTCCCCAAGATGGCGCTGCTGTAGTGGCTGCTGTTGGCAGGGGCTCTGTGCTCTTGTGTCATCCTTTTGTGTTTCCCTCTTGTTTTCATGTGTTATTATACTTTTTTGCCTTTTGGTCCGGGACCCTTTGGGACTGTGTGACAAAGGGTGGCACTTTCGTGACCTCTGTGGTGATTTTTTTGTGGACTTCTGTATCTGCCTCCTGGGAGCCTTTTGGCCATGGAGACCAGCTGCTGGGTGACTGCCACACCAGAGTCGGTTTGGAGGGACTGGAGGAGATGCGGATGAGGGGACAGGGTTGCGGAGCTAGCACTGAGCGCTGGGACGGAGAGGCTTCGCTGGGTGAGCAGGTGTCGGACACCTCAGTCACCTTGGACGTATTCTCGCTCATCCATGCGGACTGGACACTGGCCGAGAGTGGAGTTGGCTGTCTTGGTTGCTTTGTTGGGTCTGCTCCTGTCTCTGGCCATGCTCCCTCCACCCCAGCGGACAATGGCGTGGAACACCACAGAGGCCACCACAGTGGATATGTTTCATTTACTTTTTATTCATAGCTGTATGTAGAAGTGTCTAGTTGTATCTGCTGCTTTAATGTCCTCTGTGTTCTTTGATGTTTGATGTTTCCCTCTTACGTGTGTGTTCTTTGGCTATGACTTGTTTTTTTTTCCCTTGGCCTCAGTCTGCACCCCCTCTCCAGGGCCCAGGCTAAGAACGATTTTTTATTTTATTTTAATCTTGTATTAAACTATTATTTGACACAAACTATGGCGTCTGAAGCAACATGCACTTTTAATGTTCACATTGCTTCGAAACCGGAAGAAAAGACGTTTACGACTGTGAATTCCTGATTAAGTCGCGGCAGAGGATGGATGAATTTGTAACACAAATCGACTGTCCGATTAGTTAAACAAGAGAGAGGGATGTATTTAAAAATAAACCCAACTGATAACTGTTCTAACGACCTGCTGGTGTTAATGTTTAGAGCTCACGTTGGGAGATAACCCGTGCTTTATATAACCTATTTTAACACAAGATTGGAAATAAAAGTAAAAAAAAAATTACTTTCACAATATGCTGAAAAAAGACACATTCCAACCACAGCTTTGCAGCCCGCATCACCTCTAACACTAAGCTAGAATAATGGAAGATGCACGACAGGGTTTCAACTTTAAGTCAATATCACCAGCATTGATTGATCTGACGGTGACAATAGCTGTGTCCCAATTGAAAGTCTGCATCCTTCGAAGGGCAAATTCGAAAGCCGCTTACGTAACAACGCTGCGGGAAGGCTGTCCCAATTCATTCAATTCGAAGGCTCCTCCAAAAGTAACCGACAAATGCGCCCTCCTTTTCCCTGTATTTGGAGGATGCACCGCGACTATCCTTTGTGGCCTCCCATATCCCAAGATGCTTTACGCACCTTTGTTCAACCCGGATCTTTTTTACCTTGGCGGAAAATACAGGCAGCGGCACCGGCAGCGAAGACACTTTCAAATGTAAGTATCCTCCGCAGGCTAGACTGTGCCATTTAACAACGGGTGACGCATCCTTCGGAGGTGCCTCCGAAGGTCCTGACTTCTGAGGCTGCGTAGGCCGGGTCTTCCGAAGGATGCAGACCCTGAAATGGGACACAGCTTCTGTTTCTGTTGTAGGATCAAGAATGGCCAGCCACGTCCTTACAGCCTAGATCTGGGACGTGTCGTGAAACAAAAGCTGTGGAAACAGTTGCGCTCCACCTTTACTGAAACTGTGGCTGAGAAGGGAAGAGTGGATGTCACTCCATAATACGGAGGTGGAGTCCTCGCACTTCTGTATGATGTCGCCGTTAGCCTGGAGCCCAAACCCCCTCAGTGGTTTTAAAAAAGTAGTTTGAGTAAAATATGAAGGAAAGGGTAGAAGACCAGAAGAGGAGGTGGGAGTCGTTAACATGTCTCCCGTACTGTAACTTTAACAGTTTCTCCATGAGCAGTGTTTTGGCGAGGGAAGCGGGGGTTGCGTGTTTTCGTGGGAGACACAGGATCTCGATCGCATCCTGTATTCCGGCGACAAATTTTACAGTAGTAAGCGCAACCTGGGTATTTTTAGCTATCCGCCACATTATTTGTCCGTGCCGGACCTACCTAGTCATGTAGTTATTGACGAGCAGTTGTTTTGTTTCTATTTTAGTCAACATCCAGCATCAGGTGATGTCGGTGTTGAGCAGAAAAACAGTCCCTTTGTGACTCTGCGTAATGGATTAGAGGGAATTTTCAGGCAGTACAGCACGTGTCTGCTGACACTGGTAACGTCTATAATACGAATTTATTGAAGTGTTGGAACGCTAACATGGACATTAGCTTTGTCACTGACGCCTGCACAGTCATCGTATACATAAAGTACATCACAAAAGCAGAGACAGAAATAGGTCTGTTATTGAGCAATACCCTCAAATAAATAAGGAAATCTCTCTGCTAAAGATGCCTTAAAGAAACTGGGCAGTGTATATTCACACAACAGAGATGTCTGCGCTCAGGAGGCAGTGTATAGGCTACTGAGCATGCATTTGAAAGAATGTTCCAAGAAGGTTGTGTTTATTCCAACAAGGAATAACATTGTGCGAATGAGTTTACCCCTCAGTGTGTTATTGCGAAAGGCTTCCTAAGAGGGTCTTAGGTCAGAAGATATGTGGATGACTAGTATTGTAGATAGGTATAAGAACAGGCCCGATAGTGTCGTGTTTGAGAATACGTGCATAGCCACATTTTGTTCAGGGTATCATGTTCTCAGCTAGAATGAAAAATCAGACAATAGAATTGCACTGCAAGTGGGTTTAGGGTTCATCTTGCGGAGAACACGAACTCAGTTTGCTGTCGTTTGCTACATGCGGTTTAAATTAGACAAACAGGAGGAGGCCCACTTTCAGAGTTTGCTGCAGTTGTTCCTTCCTCATAGAACTGATTTAAACCTCAAGCCGGAAGGCTTTGAGTTCTACAAACAGTTTTATGAGGAAGGTAAAGTGAGGTCGGCTGGCAAGACCGCGTGGCCAGTGAGAGACGTCATCGATAAAAACAGGGCAAAGTTTGAAGTGGACTGTCCTCGATTAGAGCAAGCGCAGGAGATGGTGGACCAGTTCGATAATGTCGATGACGATGCGTGGGGGGACCTTTGTCGTGAACAGCAAATCGAACACATGCAATGTTTAGAGGAGAGCGGCGACAGCAGCAGGGGGAAATTAGGGAAGAGCAGCTAGTTGAATTGGAGGAAAATGTCCCCGATTAGTTTTTTGGTGGTAAACAAGTAGCTCAATTTGAGAGAAACACCAACATTTTGTCTAAAAGGGAGGGTTTAGCTCTGGTCCATTCTCAGAATGAGACGCGGAGGAGCATTTATGATAGGATTAGGAAATGGTGCCTGGAAAAGGTGATGGGAAAGAACCCAGAACCTTTCCATGCGCTCGTATCTGGTGGGGTAAGTACTGGAAAAAAACATTTAATTAGAGCAGTGGTTCTTAACCTGGGTTCGATCAAACCCTAGGGTTTCGGTGAGTCTGCCTCAGGGGTTCGGCAGAGCCTCCTCCGCAGCGGTTAAAACACACCAGACTCATGAATTGATTAACGTGGACCCAGACTTAATTAAACAAGTTGAAAAACTTATTCGGGTGTTACCATTTAGTGGTCAATTGTACGGAATATGTACTGTACTGTGCAATCTACTAATAAAAGTTTCATTCAATCAATCATTCGTGTAAATAAAAATATCTTCCTTTTGGCGTATCCGTACCGTAAAGTTAACATTTGAATGACAATAAAAAGGAAGTCTAAGTATTGTGGACAATGGTCCCTCTAATTTTACATCTAATTTGCAAGTGTGTAATTTGTTGTTAGTTCATGCACTGTGTTGGTTTTGTTCTTTGAACAAGGTGATGTTCATGCACTGTTCATGTTGTGCACTATTTAAAAAAAAACAAAAAAACAACTTTGTCTTGAATTTGAAAAAAAAAATAAAATTTTTTTATTTTTCACGAAATAAGTGTTCGGTGAATGTGCTTATGAAACTGGCGGGGTTCGGTACCATCAACAAGGTTAAGAACCACTGGATTAGAGCTATCCAGTACAAGGCAGGGAGAATTTTGTCGTGTCTGTACAAACCGGGTGAAACCTGCGTATGGTTAACGGCTCCCACAGGCTTAGCTGCATACAATTTATATGCAGCCACAATTCACCACACCTTCAATATTGGCATGCAGGTTAGTTTACCGTATATCCCTCTGGGTGAAGATAAGATAAACTCCTTGAGGGCTCAATTTGGTCACCTACAAATCATAATCATTGACGAAATCAGTATGGTAGATCATCATCTTTTAGCTTAGTCACCGAAGGCAAATTAAACAGACTGGGGACTTTTTTCTATTTGGCAACGTTAGTGTTGTAGCTGTCGGTGACTTTTATCAGTTGCCACTCGTCAAAATGAGGCCACTTTACACTAGTCAGGTGGGTGTGGACCTCTAGTGTCATTTTACAAAAGCAAACCCCCTTATCCTCAAGTCCCGGGAGACGGGGGAAGAGTGCGCAGCTTTGCATATTCATCCCACGAATATGCAAACCAGCACGCATAATATGGAGCAGAAATGTGCAACCTGTCCAGATTGTTACAATCGAGGCCCAAGATTTTATTAACAGTAGGAAGTCGGGTGAATTAAAGCGCATAGTCACGGCAAAACATCGTACACGTGTTTGGCCAAGAGTTTGTGTTTGGCTCCGAAAGCACGTGTAATGCTTTGCAAAAATGTTCACGTGGCTGACGGTCTGGTCAATGGCGCATGTGGAACAGTGACTTATATTCAATTTGGAGCAAATAAAGACTTTCCCCTCGCAGTCTGTGAAATTTGACGATCCAAAAATAGGCTCACAAAGGAGGAAGCAGCGTTCCCATGCTGCTGTAGAATGCACGCATTCTACTGCCATTGATCCCATGGAGGATTCGGCGAAAAAACGCGGCGGTTTGCGTCGTCAGTTTCCCCTTAAACCCGCGTGGGCCTTCAGTGTTCACAAAGTGCAAGGTCTAACTGTAGAGGAGGCTGTCGTGTGCTTAGGCAAGGTTTCTGCAGCTGGGCAGGCGTATGTCGCCCTCAGCCGTGTTAGGGATATGTCCGGCCTTGTGATTAGAGATTTTGAGGAAAAGGCCATTTACTGCAAGGACACCGTCAAGGAGGCATTGGATAGCATGCCCCAATTTCTAATTGAACAGCCACAGCCTTCATTAGAAACTCACAATTTCTCTTTGTGTTTAATGAACGTTCGAAATTTAAGTTACCACGCTGCTCATTTGGCGTCTTGCACGCAGCATTTACAGCTTAACTGTATTGCTGTCACAGAGACTTGGCTCAGTGCACAATACTCAACAGACTGCGACCAGGGTTTCCCACACATTCATTTATTTGTGGCGGCCCGCCACGAAAGAATTACGGCCGCCACAAATAGATTTTTCGGCTTTTGACTCGCTCGACCGCTCATAAAAGCAATGGGACTCTGTCTGTGAATAGAGCTTGTAGTTACAACTCCGGTGCAGTAGGTGGTGGTAGCCTACTATGCATTGTAACTCCGCCAATTGCACTCAATTCACCTGGGACAGAAGAAGAAGAAGACGATGATGACGAAGTAAAGGAATAACGGACCGACCGGATCAAAATACGAGGGTAAGCCGTCTTGGCAAACAAGTTCAAAAGTGGTTCCGAACCTGTGCAGTGTGCAGCACCGACTCGGATTTTCTTAATTTTTATTTTTGGGACTGGGGCAGACGCACGCAGTAACAGTCACCTGTTACTATACCGACGAGCTAACGTGTCTTGGTTATAACCCTGTTGTCAATAAACACGTGTGGAGACGGTGCTTCAGATACTGCATTAATACTCAAAGCTAAATTGTGCACTGTCCACTGCAGCATGTGAATGCAATGAAAAGAATAAAATCTGAGCCAACCAGCTGCTAAAATGTTGTCCAGGTTAAGGTTTTAGCCATTAAAGGCCCTTCATTTCAAGATTTCAACTGTGATCGGGCTTTAAACAGGTGGTTGACCTGTTCAGATGGGTGTAACTGCTACTGGTCAAATAATGTGAAATAACATTTAATTTTACATGTATGCAATGCAATTTAAATGTAATTATAGAAAATAATAATAATAATTAAAAAAAATACTGTGTAGTGTTGTAAATAGTCAAAGGGAAGGATTTTAGTAAGATTTTAGCAATGAGCACTACACAGCCAGAAAAAAACCTAGGCAGGACAAGTAAAAATATTGGGGCAAGTAGATTTGAGAAGTCGGGCAAGTCGAAAAAAACCGTAACGTTGAACCCTGCATGTGTTGAGCTGCTGCCGCTTAAGGTTAGACGGCACTGTACATAGAGCGGTTCTGCTGGTTAGTAATCAATTCTAATGTTGGATGTTCACTCCTTCACACAGATGAGTTAGAAAAATTATGATTTGCCCCACCTTGCAAGTCTCTCCAGAGTATTTCAGAAAGCAGACGTCAACTTCCTTCATATAAATGAGATGGTATGCTGAATGTGCACATTTAATTAGTGTGATAACAGTCTGTGTTTTGATACATTGAAATAGGGGTCCTTTCCATATCTGACCAGTAACAGCAGCTATGTTTTTTTGTTTTTTAATTTAGGTCCCTGTCACCATTAATACTCTGAGGAACATCGGAGAAGCTGGACAGACGCCTGTCTCGCCTCCACAAGGACCTGGATAATTCCCAAGGTCTTGGGGCCTTTAACATACAGCATGAGGAGGCGAGGGACAGGAGAGGACGGGGGTAAGGAGATGGCCAGGAAGCCACAAGGGAGGGGCAGTGGGCCAGATTCCAGCAAGAGGTAAATAATAATTAAAGTAATGATTTACCTCTTACATGTTTTTTATTTGTACTCCTGACTCTATGGTCTGACCCTTAATGACTATATTAAAAGGTAGCTGTAAGCTCATCTTCCTATGTTCATTGTAGGTCATTCACCTTTGCCTAAGTGGCCTGGAAAATAACATTCACTTGCGGTTCCATGACTTGGACATACTTGGGGCTTTTAGTGTCTTTGGACCTAAATCGGCTGCTCTGCAAGATGACTCTGCTAACATCGACAATCTGAGGATTCTTGCCAGAAAATTCTGCCCTGAGCACAGAATGAGGTCCTGCAGGAGTGGACTTCATTTAAGAACCATGTCCTTACTGGGGCATTCAAGGTGGGCGAATTAAACTGATTTATAACTATAGGATAATAGGATATGATTAATAACACACTAACTATTTCCTAATTAGTTTTTTGAACGACAAGAACCAAGTTGACATCCTTACTCTGCTGGCAAGTGAGTTCGACGAATGGGATAAGGTCTACCCTTGCCTCAGCCTCCTCGCAGGCATTGCCTTGGTGGTCCCCGTTTCAAGTGTTGATTGTGAACGGGATTTTTCTACTCTGAATAGGGTAAAAACATCACTCTGAGGAGCAAAACAAATATTTTCTTTACTGGTGCAGTTTATGACATTCACTTTTTTTTTGGATGAATCCTTAGGTGAAAACAGACCTGAGGAATCAGCTGCAAGGAGAACACCTGGCTGCCTGCCTGAGAATCTCCATCAACGGACCTGACCCCAAGGACTTTCCTTACGATAAGGCCTTACACTATTTTTTTCGAAAGCCCCGAAAAATTCATTGCCCTAACAAAGGGTGCAAAGTCTGCAGGCAGTAGGAAACACATGGTTAAGTGTAGGGAGTAAAACTGATGGCAGTCTAAAGTTCAAGATTTTTGGAGTGGGCTTTAAGAGACATTTTAGTTTTCATATTTTATAAGATTATATATTTTTTGTAAGAACCACAATTAATAAATATATTTCAGTGAATAACTAATTGTTCAAATCTGTATATAAATATGTACATAAAGTGTTGTAATTATATTCCAACTCCGCGTTCTTCTTGGTCATCGCCACCGCCGCCACCCCCCACCGCCCCATCCCGCCCGACCACACCACCAGTAATAGATGCCTGACCTGTGGGAAACACTGGCGTCCAAATAGAGGGATACACTTTCCGCAGTCGTCTTCGAGCCTTGTGTTACAGCAGCAATGATGTCAAATTATCTGAGACTAGAGATCTAGAACATGGCGGAGTGGGTTTAAATGTTGTAGATAATTCGGACTGTGAGATTCTGCAGGTGCCCAATTTAAATCTGGAGAGTTTGGTGTGCCTGTTTACCAAAGAGAACATTTTGATAGCAGTAATTTATCGTCCGCCAAGTTATCCAAATTCACTTTTTAAATCAAATCTGGTTAAGTTACTTGAATGGGTAAATCCAATCAGTAAAAATTCTTATAATGGGAGATTTTAATGAAGACCTTCTCAAACCACACATCAATTGGTAAATTAATGGGCCAAAATGGATTTTATCAGCATGTAACACAAGAGAATACAGAGAATGGGACATTAATTGACCATGTTTATGTGAAAACAACGCAGTATGCTGTGTACTCTGAAGTGGTGTCCACTTATTTCAGTGACCACGAAGCCATCCTGTGTGGTTTTTGTGCTCAATATGAAGGGGATATGTTTGATTTGGATGTGTTGTTTGCAGATCATTTTGCTGATGGAGAGGGACATTTTGATGGTGAGTCTAAGGCAAAGTAGGGTAAAACAGTTGCTAAACATCATCAAAATGATCTACAAACATCAAAATATAACATCATATGGTGTTTGTATGTCTTGTTGTCATGTCTTGTGATCATGTTTTGTTTGGCTATGTTCTGTTTGTTTAAAACGCCACTGGTTCCTGTTTTTTCACCCTCTTGTTTTGTTTCCATGTCAACTCATTAGTTTTACCTGTCTCACGTTTCGGACTCACGCACCTGTCTCAATCATGTCATTATCTAAGCCTGGTTTTTCAGTTGGTGGTTCTGGTGTCGTGGGTTGATTTTTTTCATGCTCTGTTCATGCTGTTTAATGCAATACCTCTGTTCTTCTCATGCTCCATGCCTTACCAAGTAAGTTTTTTTTGTTTATTGATAGCCACAGTTAGCGACTTTAGTTTCATGTCCATAATTGAGTCTAAGTGTTAGTTTTTTTTATCTCCGCCTTGTGCGTGCCTTTTGTTTCCACCCTTTTTTATAGATAAATTAAATGATGTATTTACCTTCACGCCACATCCCGTCACCTTCCTTTGCATCCCGGAAAAACAAACCTCACCACAGTCCTCGCTACGACAGACGACACCAGCAGAAAAAAGTTTTTCTGCAAAGAGTTGGACGAAGGAAGCTGGGAGGTGCTGCGCGCCATGGAGGCAGAAACCCTATGCTATTCCCGCATGGAGCACAGGAATTTCATGGGGGGGCCTGACGGCAAACTGGTACCGATCACCTCCGTGGACTTTGGCACGTCCTTCCAGTGCCGGAAGCGCTGCCGAGACGAAAGACGTCGGGCAGGGCTTCCTTGAGCGTCCCCGCAAGCTACTCCCCCTCCCGGTGGAAACACATGGCAACCTGATGACATCACAGACCAGGATTATTTATTTCTAAATTATTTTTCCATAGATCACCCGGCCCCAAAAGTCTATCTCCAAGATAAAACATTATCAGGACATGTTTTTGAAAATCCGGTCTATTCAGTCCCAGCCACGTCCCAAGACTCAAGCCCCGCCCACGTCACAAGACTTTTCTTTTTCCGCCCACACAACTTCAGGTGGGGGAGAAAAAAAAAAGACATTTCGGACAATTTAGAGGGGAGGACCCTGCCCCCCTCCTGACCTCCCTCCGCCCACCCCTAAAGACTGTTTCAGACCGCTGGGACTGGGTCTGCTGCGCCCTGTCAGGCAGCAACCCCCAGTCCGGCCCGGCCAACACCACCAGTCTTTCGGCCTGCCAAGCCGCAACCCCCAGCTAGGCCACCTCCACCAAGTTCAAGGCTAGCACCAGCTCCACCACACCAATCTCCACGCCGCCAGTACCTGCTCCACGCCGCCAGTAGCAGCTCCACGCCGCCAAGCGCCGCCAGTAGCAGCTCCACGCCGCCTAGCGCTGCTAGTAGCAGCTCCACGCAGTCAAGCGCTGCCAGTAGCAGCTCCATGCCGCCAAGACCCAAGCCAAGCTTCGCCGTCTGCCACGACGAGGACGCGAGCAGCTTCGCCGCTTGCCACGCCGAAGACGCGCGCAGCTTTGCCGCCTGCCACGCCGAGGACGCGCGCAGCTTCGCCGCCTGCCACGCCCACGACGCGCGCAGCTTCGCCGCCTGCCACGCCCACGAAGCGCGCAGCTTTGCCGCCTGCCACGATGACGATGCGCGCAGCTTTCACGCGTGCCGCAACATGCCAAGCTTACACACCTGTCACGTCGGGGACGTGCGCAACTTCCTCGCCTGCCACGATGACGACGCGTCCACCTCCTTGTCGGCCACGGATGTGGCCGCTACCTGGTCATCCGCCACGCCAAGTGCGCCTATCTCCTCGTCAGCCACATATGTGGCCGTTCCAGGGTACAGCGGCGTTCTACGCGTCGCCACCGCCTGACTCTGCCTCGGTAGATTCGGAAACACTTGGTCTGGCGACCCAACGCCTTGTCCCACTTCCGCCCTCCCATGACTCTTTATCCTGCTTTGTTTTTGGACATCCAGGATCTGTCCTTAAGGGGATGGGGGGGCCCTGTCATGTCTTGTGATCATGTTTTTTAGTTATTTTCTGTTTGTTTAAAATGCCACTGGTTCCTTTTTTTTTCACCCTCTTGTTTTGTTTCCATGTCAACTCAGTTTCACCTGTCTCACGTTTTGGATTCACGCACCTGTCTCAATCACGTCATTATTTAAGCCTGGTTTTTCGATTGGTCGTTCTGGTGTCGTCAATTTTTATCATGCTCTATTCATGCTGTTTCAAGCAATACCTCTGCTCTTCTCATGCTTCATGCTTACCAGGTACTGTATTTTTCGTACAATATAAGTCACAATTTTTTTCATAGTTTTGCCGGGGGTGCGACATACACTCCGGAGCGACTTATGTGTGAAATTATTAACACATTACCGTAAAATATCAAATAATATTTATCTCATTCGCGGAAGCGACACAGAAAATGTCACAAATCGTCACACACACGTCGACCAATAAGAATACGGCGGGGTAGGGTCATGGCAGAAGTACATTGTGGGTCATGGAATGCTAACTGCTCTACGCTATATGCTACTGCCGTAGCTATTAAAATGGATCATTTCATTGCTGGTGGTAACTTAAAAAAACTGAGAAGGGCTGAACAAAAATGGCACCGAAAAGGAGATCATGTACTGCAGATTACAAGCTGGACCTAGTGAAATATGCAGCAGAAAATGACAAAAGGAAGCGGCGCATACCTTTGGAGTTGACAGAGTTGTTTAGAAGTGACATCGAGGAATAAGATTTCATGGGATTTATCAATTAGGAGTGACAGATTGTTTGGTAAACGTACAGCATGTTCTATATGTTATAGTTATTTGAATGACTCTTACCATAATATGTTACGTTAACGTACAAGGCACGTTCTCAGTTAGTTAATTATGAGTCATGTAATGTATATTTATTCAGCCTGTTGTTCACTATTCTTTATTTATTAGGGACCGAATGTCCCTTTGGGACCGAGGACCCTATTGAATTTCTAACGTTGTATTCTTTATTATTATTCCGCCGCCTCTTCGAGCTATAATTTGACCCCCTTAACATGCTTCAAAACTCACCAAATTTTACACACACATCAGGACTGGCGAAAATTGCCATCTAATAAAAAACCAAACCCCAAAAATCTAAATTGCGCTCCAGCGCCCCTTAGGAAAAAACACAGACAAAACTGCTTCTAACTTTTGTTAGAAATGTCGTAGAGACATGAGGCAAAAACCTCTTTGTAGGTCAGACTTGGACCTACATTTCATAAGTGACTTCCTTCAGCAAAAATCAACAAGAAGTTGGCAAAAACCCCTTCAAAACAAAATTTTCCTAAAAAATGTCATTTTTGCCTCTTTGAGCTGTAATTTGACCCCCTTAAAATGCATCAAAACTCACCAAACTGGACACACATCAGGACTGGCGAAAATTACGTTCTAATAAAAAAACCAAACCGTTAAACTGTAAATTGCGTTCTAGCGCCCTCTAGGAATAAAACACAGACAAAACTGCTCCTATGAAGAAAAGACAGACAAAACTGCTTGTAACTTCCGATAGGAATGTCGGAGAGACATAAAACAAAAAACTCTATGTAGGTCTCATTTAGACCTACATTTTAATAATTGACATCCTTTAGCAAAAATCAACAGGAATTTGGCAATTACCCCGTCAGAAGACAAGTTTTGTAAAAACCCGTCACCTTTTTTCAAACATTATCTCCTCTGAGCGCGTTTGTCGTGTCGGCTTCAAACTCGCACAGGAGAGAGATTGAACCCTTCTGATTAAAAGTTATAAAAATAGTTTTCATAACTGCTCCGGTTTTCATGTTACGCGCCCTTAAAGAACCCCTTCGCAAAGTTTCCTAAAAAATGTCATTTTTGCCCCTTTGAGCTGTAATTTGACCCCCTTAAAATGCTTCAAAACTCACCAAATTGGACAAACATCAGGACTGGCGAAAATTGCGATCCAATAAAAAAAGCAAAACGCAAAACTCAAAATTGCGCTCTAGCGCCCCCTAGGAATAAAACACAGACAAAACAGAGCCTTCAAAGAACCGCTGCGCTCTTGCTGCTAAGAAGCATATATCTCTATTGTATTATCAATTGTTCATTAGTTGTGCTTCGCCCTCGTGTGAAATATTTGTTAAGATGTCTGCTGGCTAGCCAACGCTTATCCAGGCTTGGGTCGCGGGGGCAGCAGCCAAAGTCGGTCTCGCCCATCGCTGCTTGCAGCTTTTAATTTAAATTGCCTTTCAAATGTCTGTTCTTTGATTGAGTGATACTTTTATTAGTAGATTGCACAGTTTAGTACATATTCCGTACAATTAACCACTAAATGGTAACACCCGAATAAGTTTTTCAACTTGTTTAAGTCGGGGTCCACAGTGTTGGATTTTATCAAATAAATTTCCCCCAAAAATGCGACTTATACTCCAGTGTGACGTAAATATGTTTTTTCCTTCTTTATTATGCTTTTTCGGCTGGTGCAACGTATACTCCGCAACGACTTATAATCCGAAAAATACGGTAATTGATTATGTGACACTTGTTGTTAGCGTGTTAATGTTAGTTGTGTTTCAGCGTATTAGTTACTAATTTAATGCTGTAACGTAACATGAAAATATTATTAAAAAAAGGTATAGCGATACTGTCCCAAATACATATGGCTTTCTAAAATACCGGTAAATCTCGCAGCCCTAATTTGACATCACCCTTGCTTTTGTTCTAAGTTCAAAAGTACATCCAACCTTGAGCATGGACGTCGTATTAAGCAGCAGCCGTGGAAGTAAATATCACTCAATCATATAAATATGGAGTCTTTCTTCCGCCGTATGATGTTATTTCAATTTATCCGAACCTCCAAAGTAGTACAGAAAAAAAACTAACACATTCATGAATGGAGTAAATGTAAGTGTTAAGTGCATGTCCAGCTTAATGAAGCTCAGCGTGGAGAACGTCTACCTACTGTGTCCACTCAAACAAGGAGATGGACACTTGATGGTCTCTAACCACAGACCACAGCCAGCACACAGTCTCACAAGTGATGTCAGGAAGGCACCAATGCCATCTTGACACAAGGATAAGAAAATACCAACGCTATTGTGATGTATCCAAGTAGCAGAGTGAAGGCTAATGGCTGATGTCCTGCCACTGAATGCAGAATATTCTTCTTGGAGCGATTCAGTGATGACATCCTGTAAATACATGAATATAATTAATTAACACATTTATTTTAATTTCCTGAATAGACCAGAGTAGATGCAAAGTTAATTATCTTTAGGGCTGTGCATCTCTATTTGGTTAGATTGTTGAATAAAATGTACTTTAAAAAGGTCCACTATGATAACCATTGGGGAGGAGGAATGGACCCATAGATGATGTAACCCCACAATAATCTGCTCATCATGCATTGATTTGTACTTGCACAAGCTAGACCTAACACACAGGCTGAATTTCTGGTAGCTATGACGACTGATGTTTATTATTAATTGTTGCCGTACTGTTTTGTACAATAAAATGAAAAAAGGGCCATTATAATAAAATAGTATAAATCTACCTGGTTAGCGTTCTTTCAATCAGTAGTTGGTTCTCCAAAGTACTTTATCAAGCAGCAGATGATGTCTGGTCTACTTTCAACATGTTCCTATAAAAAGCAATAAAATACATTAATGTATTCTCAATGGTTTATTCCTTGCATGGTCATGGTGACCTGAACCGTGTCCAAGCTGACTACAAAGTCCTCAGTGTGGATGCTCACTTGTCTGTGTGTCCTGTGAAGGACTGGTAACAGTCCAGAGTGGACTCTGCCTTTACCTGAAGTCAGCTGGGATAGGCTCCATCTCCCTGCAAGCCTAAACAGGATAAAGAGTAGAAAAAAGATGCAACAAAATAATGTTTTTTCAAAACTATAATTGAAATAATGCTATCAATCAATTCCAATGTAATCAACAAATGTTAGTAAATGTTTAAATTATATGTTGTACATTTGTGTCTGTATTTGGCCGCAAGTGTGTAACTCTTGGACTGTACCTGATTTCGTGAATCCGACAAGGTCCCTTTTTGGGTCCCGCAATGCCGCCTTTTGTCCTGAACATCTTCTCCAACTTTAGTCTGTAAAAGTTAAGTAACTTGGTTTACTCCTGCTGTTATGTTGTCAAGCTCCTCTCTGAAAAAGATGGTAACATCAATAATCTCAATACATCAGTACTATCCAGCAGCCCTGAAAAAACGCACTGCAGTAAGTGTAAAATGTTCACTAACTTTCAGTCCCTTCAGGATTTAGCAGGCTTTTTTGGTGGTTTAAAATTCCTTTAATTTGCGACAACTTTTTCAAAAAGTTACGGCAAAATTGGGATGCTATTGTTTCCTAATAACATTAAATCGACTTGTGATTTTATGAATTTATTATCAATGTTTTAAGTGTTCCTTTAAACCTTAACCTTAAAAGGCACACGATTGCAACAATTGGAAAATTACTGTAATGTACTCATTTCATACAAAGCAGTAGAGGCGGGGGAAACAATGGATTTTTAGATGCATCGCAATTTAGACATGGACGATTATAGAATGATTAGTAAACATCAATAATCAATCTATTTATTTATTGTAAATAAAGTATTGCAGAACATTCTCAAATTTGGCTGACTCCAGCAAGCCACCTCACCCAAAAATCCAACCAGCTTTTTTACTATCGGACAATTACGGTTTAGTTTTGCACAGATTTTCATTATTTTAACACGTGGGAAATAATTTAGCTGTTTTTTTTATTCCAAATGAATTGTTTTTTTTAAAGTTGCAAGTGATAAACGCTTATTGAATCGAAAAAAAATGTAAAATTGCATCAATATACAGTACATAAATTAAAGACGCATCAATAATAAATTGTTAATGAAATCGTAGCTCCCGAATCGTAAGGTGTTTTAGATTCCCACCTGTGCCAAGCAGACCAAAAGTAGTCACAAGCAGCAAAAATCCACAAGCCAGTAAAATCACATATTCAGATATTAGTCATATTGTCGTACTGTTTGATTAATTATAAGTACTTTTAGTAATAATTATTCTTTATCATCTGCTGTCTGGTCTGTCGTCCACAAGTTACAGATATTTGCCCTGTTCATTTTACGCGTGATAAGTGTTTGTCCGTCTTCAACATTCATTTATGTTCCAACACATTTACTTCCGCACAGTAATAGCATTTGTGAACTGTTGAGAGCGATCCATATCAGTAATTATTGTTGGTAAATGAGTAGGCCTGGGCTATATTAACCTGACTCTCGCCAGATCCTTGTAGTTTGCTGAGCTCCACACAAGGATCTAGGACAGGGGTCTCAAACTCAATTTACCTGGGGGCCACTGGATGCAGAAACTGGGTGAGGCTGGGCCGCAAGAAAAGATTTCTTAAAAAATCTAACATGCACTTTTTAATGAATTCACCTTCTGTGAATGGCTTTCCCGCCCTAGCAACATACTTGCCAATCCTCACGATTTTTCCGGGAGACTCCTGAATTTCAGTGCACCTCCCGACAATCTACCGGTGCAACCATTCTCCCGAATTTTTCCCAATTTTCACCCAGCCGACATTATTAAGGGCTGTCGTGACTGCATGCCTTTAACGTCCTCTACAACAGTGGTTCTCAACCGTTTTTTCAGTGATGTACCCCCGGTGAAGATTTTTTTAATTCAAGTACCCCCTAATCAGAGCAAAGCATTTTTGGTTGAAAAAACGAGATGAAGTAAAATACAGCACTATCAGTTTCTGATTTATTAAATTGTATAAGAGTGCAAAATATTGCTCCCTTGTAGTGGTCTTTCTTGAACTATTTGGAACAAAAATATATAAAAATAACAAAAAAACGTGTTCAAAAATAAACGTGATTCAATTATAAACAAATAAAGATTTCTACACATAGAAGTAATCATCAACTTAAAGTGCCCTCTTTGGGGATTGTAATAGAGATCCATCTGCATTCATGAACTTAATTCTAAACATTTCTTCACAAAAAAAGAAATCTTTAGCATCAATATTTATGGAACATGTCCACAAAAAGTCTAGGTGTCAACACTGAATGTTGGATTGTTGTATTATTTTTCCACAGTTTATGAACTTACATTCATACTTCATTGAAGTATTATTCAATAAACATATGTATAAAGGATTTAATAATTGCTGCTGTTTTTAGAATGTTTTTAATAAATCTCACTTGTCCCTTGGCATACCTTCAAGTACCTCCAGGGGTCCGCGCACCCCCAAAAGAAGGCTACTGCTCCACTATATGTCATCGCGCACGCTTTTATATCACACAACCAATGTACCGGCTTCATAACATGTTGTATGAGACTTGAGAGAACAACGTACGTGGCTGCAAGACGTACTTAGTCAACAGCCATACAGATCACACTGAGAGTGGCCGTATAAACAACTTTAACACTGTTACAAATATGCGCCACACTGTGAACCCACACCAAAGAAGAATGACAAACCCATTTTTGGGAGAATTTCCGCACCCTAACACAACTTAAACACAAGAGAACAAATACCCAGAACACCTTGCAGGGCTATAATATACAACACCTCAACCGACGCAAGTAGGGAGGGTGGGGGTGTGGGGGATTGGTGGTAGTGGGGGGGTGTAAATTGTAGCCCGGAAGAGTTAGGTCGGCATAGGATTCTGGGTAATTGTTCTGTTGTGTTTATGTTGTATTACGGTGAGGATGTTCTCCCAAAATGTGTTTGTTATTCTTGTTTGGTGTGGGTTCACAGTCTGGCACATATTTGTAACAGTATTAAAAGTTTTTTTACGGCCACCCTAAGTGTGACGTGTGTAGCTGTTGATCAAATATATCTTTCCACAACACACGTGCGTCTAACAAGGCCAGATGCAACATACAATTGGGCTTGCACACTGTCAGTTCAGGATGTAGGGGGTGCTAAAGGCAGTGCCATTATGGCACTCCCTGAATATTGTTGATCTGGTTAAAATTGACAGGGGCTCGGAGAGAATCGGTGCCCTAAAATTCAGGTGTCTCCCGGGAAAATTGGGGACGTTGGTAAGCATGGCGCCGTTCATATTAAACTCGCGGGCCACACCAACATTTAATTGTCATATCAAAGCGCGGGCCGCATAATAACGTCTCGCGGGCCGCAATTGGCCCACATGTTTGAGACCCCTGATCTAGGAGTTCTCAATAAGAGATGTATTTCAGAAGACTGGGTCTTGTAAAAAAATCATTGTATGTGATCGGATAAACTACTTGTCAGACATCCATTATCTTGAATTATGTACTATTTCAACCACTTACATCGAAATCAACCCGTGACGCTGATGAGAGCGACGATGCGAAATCCAAAACAGAACAGCCGACATATTGGAAATTGACAGAGCGAAAAGTTCTCTGTTCATATTTTAAAAGATTAATATTCGATAGATTCGACAAAACAGTTGCAATAGCAGCGAGGGCTGCGTGCCGCCATTGATGTTTGAATCAAACAGTCGCTTTGGTGCTACGTCACTTCTATGAAATCCAGCCCGGCGATCCTGATTGGTTCATTACCAGAAGGCAGGGCCATGTATAAAAAAATCATTGTATGTGATTGGATAAACCACTTATCCGTTATCTTGAATGACGTACTACTTCAACCACTCATATCGAAATAACCCGTGACGCTGAGAAATCCAAACCCGGTTGAAAGAAGAGCCAAAACATCCTTGCCACTAATAAATGCCTTCAAAACTGTTCTCTGTTCATCTTTTAAAGAATTAATATTCGATAGAATCGACAAAACAGTTACAATAGCAGAATCAATGTCTGCACACGACGCAGCGAGGGTTGCATGCCGCCATTGTTTGAATCAAACAGTCGCTTAGGCGCTACGTCACATCTATGAAATCTCACCCAGCGATCCTGATTGGTTCATTATTTTTTGCCACCTGGAAGGAGTTTGCAATGCCTTCGAGCCCAGAGCCTTGTGTTGAACTCGGCGAACTACAAGGGTCTGGCGAGAGTCAGGTTAGGGAGATATGGCCTGAAAACAAAATCTAAGATTGTTTTACCAAAAAAAAAAAAAAAGATTTACGATTTTTCCCCCTACTTTTTTAAAGAATCCATTGGATACAAATGATAAATTAAGAGCTTTCTGGCAAACAAAACTTGTGTATTGAAGAAAATACTTCTGTAAACAAAAATTTTGCATTGCACATTGCATGCAAATAAATAATTATCAATAAAGGGAAATTTTAAAACTTCTGTCTTGAATAAAATACTTCTGTAAATAAAATTTGCATACATTGTATGGAAATAAATAATCAAGTAAAAGATTAAGAAGACTCGGCCTGGACCAAACATCGATTTTATCAATATATATTCAAGTTTTATGTTGCAAATAATTTTATAAATTAAAAAAACATATCCTCTTGCTTTGGCATACTTTTGCCCCCCTCCCGCCCCCTAACTTTCTTAGCAGAGATTCAAAAAATGGCTAATGTTAATAAGAGCAAGACGTTTGTTTCAAATACAATAAAAGTGTTGTCAGTACTTTGGTTTTGCGGGAATAGGTGTGGAACAAATGACTGCACACTGCAAAGTGTTTAAAAAAGGCAGCAGCACAAAAAACTGCAGAATGCAGGAAATACAATCCAGTAAAAACATTCATCAGAGCTGCTGAAACTGCCAACAAACTGCGACTGCTATAGCTAACACACACAAGTGTGCTGCTGGCTCTCCTGGCACTGACATCATACATTGCAAGGCAACAGGCACCGCCTTTTAAAGACACACTCACGCATACCCAAGTACAATAGAATATAATGTCTTTCAATTACATAATCCAGATACCTAATTTATTTTTTAGTAATGCATTAATTACACCTCACGATTCGATTACGATTCAGGAGCTACGATTTAATAAAAAAAAATCGATTATTGATGGATCTTTAATTCATGTATATTGATGCAGTTTTACATTTTTTTTCATTTCAATAAATACACGTTTATCACTTGCAACTTTAAAAAAAAAAGAATTTATTTGGAATGAGAAACAGCTCAATTAATTTCCCTATTTATTAAATGAATGAAAATGTGTGCAAAATTGGACCATGAGTGCCCGATAGTAAATGAGCTGGTCGGATCTCTCGATGAGGTGGCTCATTGCAGTCAGACATATTTTAGTACTGTCTGCATTACTTTATTTACAATAAATAAATCGATTATAGACGTTAACCAGGGCTTCACGGTGGCAGAGGGGTTAGTGCGTCTGCCTCACAATACGAAGGTCCTGCAGTCCTGGGTTCAAATCCAGGCTCGGGATCTTTCTGTGTGGAGTTCGCATGTTCTCCCCGTGAATGCGTGGGTTCCCTCCGGGTACTCCGGCTTCCTCCCACTTCCAAAGACATGCACCTGGGGATAGGTTGATTGGCAACACCAAATTGGCCCTAGTGTGTGAATGTGAGTGTGAATCTTGTCTGTCTATCTGTGTTGGCCCTGCGATGAGGTGGCGACTTGTCAGGGGTGTACCCCGCCTTCCGCCCGATTGTAGCTGAGATAGGCGCCAGCGCCCCCCGCAACCCCAAAAAGGGAATAAGCGGTAGAAAAATGGATGGATAGACGTTAACCAATACATTTTATAATCGTCCATGTCCGAATTGAAATGCATTTAAATATCGATTATTTACCCCACCTCTAAATACCACCCTTGGTAAGTTGGAAATTGTATTTATTGGCAGGCATGAACAAGTCAGAAAAATATCAATGATTATTAATATTATTATAAAAATTTTTTATCCTTATGCAGTTTTCAGCCATATCGCCAAGCCCTAATAGGTATATTTTGATGAAGACAAGGAAAAACATGCGTACTCGTAAACGGCGCATGCAACAACAAGTTTCCATCTGTTTTGTTGTGTAGAATGACGTTTGACGTGTCTGGGAATGCGACAGACAATCCTTGAGATCACTCAACAAATAGTTTTTTGATAAAGTATAGGGATCTATTCCACTGTATAGTTAGATTTTTTAGCTTGCAGTCATGTGGTTCCATGACAGGCCCCTTTACGTACTCGGTCAGTTTGCGCGCTGCTGGCTGCACAACATGCCATCTTGGCTTGGTTGACCACCATTTTTTTCACTTACAGGAAGAAGTCACGTGACGGAATACAAGCAATTAGTATATTGGGGGCTGTGTATCGGTGTTGGCCCTGCGATGAGGTGGAGACTTGTCCAGGGTGGACTCCGCCTTCCGCCCAAGTGCAGCTGGGATAGGCTTCAGCACCTTCCCGACCCAGAGAGGGAGAAGCGGTAAAAAAATGAATAGATGGGTTAAATATTGTAAAAGCAGTGGTGTGCCGTCAGGGCCAGCAAGGCCTTATCTGCTGGCCTAACATAAGCAGAAATCATGATAATAATTAAAGATAAAACTTTTTTTTCCCTAAATATCTAAAATTATTCATATTCTCTTCATGTAATATTACGCTCGTTCCAATGTGGTTGTTTTTAGTTTTAGTTTGTATCCAATCAGAATTCAGCTAGTTTATGCTGCCAAGCTGTACCAAAACTGCCAGACACCTTCAGAATCATCAATGCAGGCATGCGTGCACTGTAAGTGAAGGGGGACATTCAGTGATAGACAGTTGCAATAGCCAATCAGATCACAAGTTGTCAGTAAGGCGTTCTCCATGGTCTCACGTTGAACGTGATATTTACACGTCCTGTGATTGGATACTCATCGGGACCGTTAGCGGATGTATTAAAGAACACAGAGTTGAGAGACAGTTGCGATAGTGAATCAGATCACAAGTTGTTGACAGTTGCTGTTCTGTTACAAGTAAAAGTTGAAAACTCTTGTTAAAGTGTGTCATGCTTTTCATTTAATCAACATTGTTACATGTGTATTTGTTGCCATTATGTGGTATGGGCAGTTAATATATCTTTGAGAAGTGTGTACTTTGAATAAAACTTTGACCGGAAGTTGCCTAAGCCGGGCAGAGAAATGTATGGTATATGTTTTAATTTCTTTTAAAAATAACCCATTTAGTATACTATTGATGTGATTCAATGCACAATAGGGTGTCAATGTGTTTTTGTATAGCATTTCTCCAGCAATGATCGTGTGGTGCCCTCAATAATGGTATTTTGAGAAGTAATCATTGGGGGGAGGTATTTGTTATGTTGTGTAACGGTGCCGATGTTCACCTGAAATGTGTTAGTCATTCTTCTATGGTGATAAAGTTGTTTATACACCTGTATGGCTGTTAATCAAATATCCCTTGCAATCACTTATGTGTGTGTAAACACCGCATACATTATGTGACTACGCCGGCACGCTGTTTGTATGGAGGAAAAACGGAGGAGACGACAGATTGTAGAGGACGCTAAAAGTAGTGCCTTTAAGGCACGCCCCCAATATTGTTGTCTGGGTGGAAATCGGGAGAAATTCGGGAGTTATTCGGGAGTTGCGTGTCCCAATGATCCTAGGAGCTATGTTGTCCGGGGGCATAAAGCCCCCTGGTAGGGTCTCCCAAGGCAAACAGGTTCTAGGTGAGGGATCAGACAAAGAGCAGCTCGAAGACCTTTATGAAGAAGAAACATCATGGACCCAGATTTCCCTCGCCCGGACGCGGGTCACCGGGGCCCCCCTCTGGAGCCAGGCCCGGAGGTGGGGCACGATGGCGAGCGCCTGGTGGCCGGGCCTGTTCCCATGGGGCCCGGCCGGGCAGAGCCCGAAGAGGCAACGTGGGTCACCCCTCCAATGGGCTCACCACCCATAGCAGGGGCCATAGAGGTCGGGTGCATTGTGAGCTGGGCGACAGCCGAAGGCAGGGCACTTGGCGGTCTGATCCTCGGCTACAGAAGCTAGCTCTTGGGACGTGGAACGTCACGTCACTGGGGGGGAAAGAGCCTGAGCTAGTGCGCGAAGTCGAGAAATTCCGGCTGGATATAGTCGGACTCACTTCGACGCACAGCAAGGGCTCTGGAACCACTTCTCTCGAGAGGGATTGGACCCTCTTCCACTCTGGCGTTGCCGGCAGTGAGAGGCGACGGGCTGGGGTGGCAATTCTGGTTTCCCCCCGGCTCAAAGCCTGTACGTTGGAGTTCAACCCGGTGGACGAAAGGGTAGCCTCCCTCCGCCTTCGGGTGGGGGGACGGGTCCTGACTGTTGTTTGTGCTTATGCACCAAACAGCAGTTCAGAGTACCCACCCTTTTTGGGAACGCTCGAGGGAGTACTGGAAAGTGCTCCCCCGGGTGATTCCCTTGTCCTACTGGGAGACTTCAACGCTCACGTTGGCAACGACAGTGAAACCTGGAGAGGCGTGATTGGGAAGAATGGCCGCCCGGATCTGAACCCGAGTGGTGTTTTGTTATTGGACTTTTGTGCTCGTCACAGTTTGTCCATAACAAACACCATGTTCAAACATAAGGGTGTCCATATGTGCACTTGGCACCAGGACACCCTAGGCCGCAGTTCCATGATCGACTTTGTAGTTGTGTCATCGGATTTGCGGCCTCATGTTATGGACACTCGGGTGAAGAGAGGGGCGGAGCTTTCCACCGATCACCACCTGGTGGTGAGTTGGCTGCGATGGTGGGGGAGGATGCCGGACAGACCTGGGAGGCCCAAACGCATTGTGAGGGTCTGCTGGGAACGTCTGGCAGAGTCTCCTGTCAGACAAAGTTTCAATTCCCACCTCCGGAAGAACTTTGAACATGTCACGAGGGAGGTGCTGGACATTGAGTCCGAGTGGACCATGTTCCGCACCTCTATTGACGAGGCGGCAGATCGGAGCTGTGGCCGCAAGGTAGTTGGTGCCTGTCGGGGCGGCAATCCTAAAACCCCTTGGTGGACACCAGCGGTGAGGGATGCCGTCAAGCTGAAGAAGGAGTCCTATCGGGTCCTTTTGGCTCATAGGACTCCGGAGGCAGTGGACGGGTACCGACAGGCCAAGCGGTGTGCAGCTTCAGCGGTCGCGGAGGCAAAAACTCGGACATGGGAAGAGTTCGGGGAAGCCATGGAAAACGACTTCCGGACGGCTTCGAAGCGATTCTGGACCACCGTCCGCCGCCTCAGGAAGGGGAAGCAGTGCACTATCAACACCGTGTATGGTGCGGATGGTGTTCTGCTGACCTCAACTGCGGATGTTGTGGATAGGTGGAAGGAATACTTCGAAGACCTCCTCAATCCCACCAACACGTCTTCCTATGAGGAAGCAGTGCCTGGGGAATCTGTGGTGGACTCTCCTATTTCTGGGGCTGAGGTCGCTGAGGTAGTTAAAAAGCTCCTCGGTGGCAAGGCCCCAGGGGTGGACGAGATCCGCCCGGAGTTCCTTAAGGCTCTGGATGCTGTGGGGCTGTCTTGGTTGACAAGACTTTGCAGCATCGCGTGGACATCGGGGGCGGTACCTCTGGATTGGCAGACCGGGGTGGTGGTTCCTCTCTTTAAGAAGGGGGACCGGAGGGTGTGTTCCAACTATCGTGGGATCACACTCCTCAGCCTTCCCGGTAAGGTTTATTCAGGTGTACTGGAGAGGAGGCTACGTCGGATAGTCGAACCTCGGATTCAGGAGGAACAGTGTGGTTTTCGTCCTGGTCGTGGAACTGTGGACCAGCTCTATACTCTCGGCAGGGTTCTTGAGGGTGCATGGGAGTTTGCCCAACCAGTCTACATGTGCTTTGTGGACTTGGAGAAGGCATTCGACCGTGTCCCTCGGGAAGTCCTGTGGGGAGTGCTCAGAGAGTATGGGGTATCGGACTGTCTTATTGTGGCGGTCCGTTCCCTGTACGATCAGTGCCAGAGCTTGGTCCGCATTGCCGGCAGTAAGTCGAACACATTTCCAGTGAGGGTTGGACTCCGCCAAGGCTGTCCTTTGTCACCCATTCTGTTCATAACTTTTATGGACAGAATTTCTAGGCGCAGTCAAGGCGTTGAGGGGTTCCGGTTTGGTAACCGCAGGATTAGGTCTCTGCTTTTTGTAGATGATGTGGTCCTGATGGCTTCATCTGACCGGGATCTTCAGCTCTCGCTGGATCGGTTCGCAGCCGAGTGTGAAGCGACCGGAATGAGAATCAGCACCTCCAAGTCCGAGTCCATGGTTCTCGCCCGGAAAAGGGTGGAGTGCCATCTCCGGGTTGGGGAGGAGACCCTGCCCCAAGTGGAGGAGTTCAAGTACCTAGGAGTCTTGTTCACGAGTGAGGGAAGAGTGGATCGTGAGATCGACAGGCGGATCGGTGCGGCGTCTTCAGTAATGCGGACGTTGTACCGATCCGTTGTGGTGAAGAAGGAGCTGAGCCAGAAGGCAAAGCTCTCAATTTACCGGTCGATCTACGTTCCCATCCTCACCTATGGTCATGAGCTTTGGGTCATGACCGAAAGGATAAGATCACGGGTACAAGCGGCCGAAATGAGTTTCCTCCGCCGTGTGGCGGGGCTCTCCCTTAGAGATAGGGTGAGAAGCTCTGCCATCCGGGAGGAACTCAAAGTAAAGCCGCTGCTCCTTCACATCGAGAGGAGCCAGATGAGGTGGTTCGGGCATCTGGTCAGGATGCCACCCGAACGCCTCCCTAGGGAGGTGTTTAGGGCACGTCCAACCGGTAGGAGGCCACGGGGAAGACCCAGGACACGTTGGGAAGACTATGTCTCCCGGCTGGCCTGGGAACGCCTCGGGATCCCCCGGGAAGAGCTAGACGAAGTGGCTGGGGAGAGGGAAGTCTGGGTTTCCCTGCTTAGGCTGTTGCCCCCGCGACCCGACCTCGGATAAGCGGAAGATGATGGATGGAATGATGGATGGTTGCCCCGGAAGATTTTCGGGAGGAGCACTGAAATTCGGGAGTCTCCTGGGAAAATCGTGAGAAGGCAGCAGTATGGTGGAGATCACTGAAGGCATGGTGGGAAACGCACGGCCCGCCACTGAACAAAACTGACCATGCGGGTGTTTAATGACAATGGCACTCTTATGTTAAGACTTGTATTAAAAGGTCTAAACAGGCATTTTGTTGCTCTAGCTATGTAAATGTTAGACTTCCAATTAATAATTCCTACTTAGCAGGAATTAATTTACCTGGATTAGGCCCAGAACCAATTAACAGCATTAAACAACGGTCTCTGTGCACTACATTGTTTGGAGTAGAGATGTCCAATAATGGCTTTTTTGCCGATATCCGATTTTCCGATATTGTCCAACTCTTAATTACTGATTCCGAAATCAACCGATACCGATATATACAGTCGTGGAATTAACACATTAATATGCCTAATTTTGTTGTGATGCCCCGCTAGATGCGTGAAACAATGTAACAAGGTTTTCCAAAAATAAATCAACTCAAGTTATGGAAAAAAAATGCCAACATGGCACTGCCATATTTATCATTGAAGTCACAAAGTGCATTATTTTTTTTAACATGCCTCAAAACAGCAGCTTGGAATTTGGGACATGCGTTCCCTGAGAGAGCATGAGGAGATTCAAGTGGGCGGGGTTGAGGTGGGGAGTAGGGGTAGCGAGGTGGTATATTGTAGCGTCCCGTAAGAGTTAGTGCTGCAAGGGGTTCTGGGTATTTGTTCTGTTTCTTGTGTTACGGTGCAGATGTTATCCCGGAATGTGTTTGTCATTCTTGTTTGGTGTGGGTTCACAGTGTGGCATATTTGTAACAGTGTTAAAGTTGTTTACACGGCCACCCTCAGTGTGACCTGTATGGCTGTTGACCAAGTATGCTTGCATTCACTTGTGTGTGTGAAAAGCCATAGATAATATGTGATTGGGCCAGCACGCAAAGGCAGTAACTTTAAGGTTTATTGGCGCTGTGTACTTCTCCCTACGTCAGTGTACCAATCCGTACAGCGCCATTTTAAAAATTCAGAAATGTTACTTTTTAAAACTGATACCTATAATTTCCGGTATCACATTTTAAAGCATTTTTTGGCCGATAATATCGGCAGTCCGATATAATCGGACCTCTCAAGTTTGGAGTCATTTTAGTTTGGACAGGGTGATTCCTGAAACTAACCCCACATAATTTGTAGTACTTTAACCAAAAATGGAAATTAAAAAAAGATGTCTGTGTGGACATGTCCACCATGATAGACATGGCTGAGTTAAAAGCCTACTGAAACCCACTACTACAGACCACGCAGTCTGATAGTTTATACATCAATGATGAAATCTTAACATTGCAACACATGCCAATACGGCCGGTTTAGTTTACTAAATTGCAATTTTAGTAAAACGTCGCGGAATGATGACGCGTATGATGACGGATGAGCGTAACGTCACCGGTTGTAGCGGACATGTTCTTCCAGCCCGATCCAAGCTAGTAGTCTGCTTTAATCGCATAATTACACAGCTCTCTGGACATCCGTGTTGCTGAATCTTTTGCAATTTGTTCAATTAATAATGGAGACTACAAAGAAGAAAGATGTTGGTGGAAAGCGGTTCATTGCGGTCAGCTGTAGCAAAACAAACACAGCCAGAGGTTGTTTTTTTTTACATTCCCTAAAGATGACGGTGAAGCTTTAATATGGAACAGAGCGGTCAAGCGAACATGGTTCTCTACCACATGTCAACCGGCAGGTTTCGGTGAGAAAATTGTGGTAATAAGTCGGCTCTTACCGTAGACATGAGCGGAGCTCATGTCGTTCCTCCTGCAGCTGTCAAAGAGGCAGCTGTGGACTCTCTTGGCTCCTCCGTGGCTTCCCTCAGAGACACTGGCGGTCACCACACCCCTCCAACTTTCAGGTATGACTATATAATCACATTAAAACACTAGTAACACAATAAGCAGATAAGGGATTTTCCAGAATTATCTTAGTTAATGTGTCTAATAACATCTGAATCGCTCCCACTGCCCTCGTCTTTTTTTTTCCCTTCTAGTCCTTCACCAACACTATTTTCATCCACGAATATTTCATCCTCGCTCAAATTAATGGGGAAATTGTCGCTTTCTCGGTCCGAATCGCTCTAGCTGCTGGTGGCCATGATTGTTAACAATGTGCAGATGTGAGGAGCTCTACAACCAGTCATGTCACGCGCACATCGTCTGCTACTTGCGGTACAGTCAAGGCTTTTTTATTAGCGACCAAAAGTTGCAAAATTTATCGTCGATGTTCTCTACTAAAAATCCTTTCAGCAAAAATATGGCAATATTACGAAATGATCAAGTAGGACACCAGGGGCGTCGCCAGACAGATTTCACTGGGGCACGTGCCCCACTGTTGATCTGCAGTACCCCAGTAAAAATTTCACCAATAAAAAAAACAAAACGCTTCAGGGCGACAAGATGGAGTAGTCGCACTTTTTCTCGCTCCCGCATATTTAACTCCTACTATTCAGTATAGCTCGACTGATTGCAGTAACTGCTATCAACGTTATTATAGTACTAATACCCTACCGCGCTGAACGAGAAAATGTCTAATAGAGCCAAAAAGGAGGAGCAAAAGAAGGAAGACTTGGCGGCAAGCACCATCATGGCTATGCTAACTACAATGCTAACGGACCACAAGACTTCTCTCTCGTCGGAGTTTAACTCCGCCTTTTCCAAACTCAACACCATGCTAGATTGTATTCTGTCCACACTTCTGGAACACCAGAAGCGCCTCTCCTCACTGGAACTGTTTGCCGACACGACCAGCCAGGATATGTTGGCTATGGACAGCAAGCTAACACTTGTAACTGAGGAGAACGCGAGGCTAAAAGCTAAGCTAATAGACTTGGAGAGTAGAAGCCGTCGGAACAACATTAGAATTGTCGGCGTACCCGAAAGCATTGAAGGTACAAACCCAACAACCTTCTTCTCTCAATTGCTGGTCGAGGTCTTGGGTGAACATACATTGTCGTCGACCCCGGAGCTGGACCGTGCCCACCGCTCGCTAACAGCGAAGCCAGGCCCCGGTGAGAAGCCGAGACCGGTCGTGATATGCTTCCACCGATTCCAAACGAGGGAGCTGGTGGTGCGGGAAGCTCGGAAACGCAGAGGCAAATTAATGTATAAGGACTCACCGATACACATCTTCGAAGACTACTGCCCTGAAATACTGGAACAGCGGGCCGTGTACCGGGACGTCATGAAAGACCTCTACAACCTAGGCCTCAAACCAGCCCTCCACTACCCGGCTAAGCTAATGGTTTCAACCAAGGATGGAAAGAGACGACGACTCGCATCTGTGAAAGACGCCCAAGACCTCGTCAAGTCCCATAATCAACGCAACCAACAGCAGGCGAACGACTAACATTAGTTGGTATGACTTTAATGAAACTTTGTTTGATATGATGTGACTACCTCACAATGCATGGCGGGACGGCGCTAGCTTGGCTAACTACAGCCATGTCTGGAGGCTACAATGCCGGCACCAACCTTAAAACACGTGCCGGGCCTGTTCTATCACGTTTAACTATGCCAACGTAACGCCAACTCTAGGCCTGACTGTGAACATTACATCTGTGTGGTCACTCATTGAATCCACTCTCATTCACTTTTTGTTTAACCATTTAGCTAATATATTATGCTGACCTTCCAGGGCTAACCTATTAAATATACAATTACCGTCATTAGGGTTTAAACAACCATCGATATTGTTTATTTTATTTTGGTACATCGACGTTCGAATTCTTTTGTCTTCCCATTACATTTATTTATCATGTTCTAATAGATATATATTACACAGTGATTTATCTTTTCTATTATTACTATTATTATTTGACCTAACTGCTGATATACCTACTTCTTAACTGGTTACTATTATTCCATATCCATACATCCATAGGCGTATACATTGCTTATGTGTATGTATGTATATATTTATATGTATATACATATGTGACACCACTTATTTATACTTTATCCGACTACATGCCATTTGAGTTGTTTATACTTTTTTAATTTACTTTTCTTGCTTTCTGAAGTTGTTTTGATACTAGGTACTAGGTGTCTCGAAGGAATATACTGCAGTTTTGATGCACTTTAAAATGTTCGGACTCAGTTGGAGCCAATCTGTTGTTCTCGGGAGGTGGAAAAACCAGAAGCCGTTTGGATACGTCCATGCAGGCGCAAGGACAGCGCACTGCTGTGAAAAGGACACTGAAGGTTCAGGTTCGACAATGGGGTTCTCAGGTCCTGGGACGATGGTCCTGTAGGTGGTTGCCAGGTGTAACACACCTGGCATTATTGTATGTTGTTGTGTCTGTGAGTGTGTGTGTGAGCTTGCTGTGTTTTCTGTACATATATGTTTTTATTGGTTTGTTTATCACCTCATTCCTTCCGCTCACGCTTCTGTTTTACCCCCTCCTCTTACTAGTACTCTCTGCAGTTCCCAGTTATCGTGCATCAGCCCCCCTCCTGATCTGCTTGTACACATCAGCCCGTTCTGCTCTCCTAGTTGGACATGGTGAGAAATGACAAGCACCAGTAATACACTCAGATTTGTTTCATGGAATGTGAGGGGTGTGGGGAGCGCCACTAAAGTTGGGAGGGTCTTGACGCATTTGCAACACCTCAAAGGAGATATATTTTTCATTCAGGAGACCCACCTTCGCAACAGAGAGATTTCACGACTTAAAAGAGCCTGGATCAGCCATATTTTTCATTCAAAATTCAACGAAAGGGCCAGGGGCACAGCCATCCTAATTCGTAAAAATATTTCATTTGAACTTAACCAAACTGTAGCAGACCCTGCCGGCCGTTATATTATTGTGTCTGGAAAACTGCAAGGCACCCCAGTCATACTCGCTAGCGTTTATGGACCTAACTGGGATGACAATTCTTATGTGACTAAATTGTTTACATCATTTCCAAACATTGGAAATCATTTTATTATCATGGGTGGGGACTTTAACCTGGTGCAGGACCCTGTACTGGACCGATCATCTAACAAACTGGCTCCCTTATCTAATTCAGCTAAAACATTGGATACTTTTGCTAAACAGTTAGGTTTTACAGACCCATGGAGACACGCCTCCCCTACAATTAAGCAATTCTCCTATTTCTCCCATGTACATCACACTTACACTCGGATAGACTTCTTTCTTCTCGACAATAGACTACTTTCCAAAATTAAAACATGTGATTACCATAGTATTGTAATCTCTGATCATGCTCCCACCTCAGTCGACATCAATATGGACACTCAACCTAGACCCCTTAAACAATGGCGATTCAACTCAGCCTCACTAGCAGAAGACAATTATAGGAATTTCCTCCACTATCAAATTGAGTGTTTTTTCGAACTGAACGATTCACCAGAAATTGGAAGAGGTATACTATGGGAGGCATCTAAAGCTTATATTAGAGGTCAACTTATATCTTTTATTTCAAATTTAAATAAGACAGAAACCATTAAAAATCAATGGGCTGCTCCGTAAGATTAAGGATCTTGACGATAAGTACGCTTTAAACCCGGACTCGACACTATATAAAGAACGCCTTCGCCTACAAACTGACTTTCACCTTATGTCTGTCAATAGAGCAAAATTACAACTACTCAAATCCAGACGATTTTTTGAATCTGGGGAAAAAGCTGGCAAGCTCTTAGCCCACCGGGTTAGGGAGGAAGCATCGTCGAGGCTAATCACATCTATTCGCTCTAACACAGGAGAACTACATACTGATCCAGCTAAGATAAATGAAACATTTGCCGCATTTTATACAACATTATATACGTCAGACTGCCCCCCTTCTTCACATGAACTAATTAATGATATAACATTCCCCCAGATCGAACATGGAGCTGCGAGGGGCTTGGGTCAGCCCATTAGTGTCATCGAGATCACAGAAGCCATCAAATCCTTACAAAGTAATAAATCGCCCGGTCCAGATGGTTTCAGTGCAGAATATTATAAAACTTTCTCCAGTGTTCTTGCTCCGGCTCTAAGAGACATGTATAATGAAGCATTCCTGTACCATCGCCTCCCAGAATCCTTATCGAGGGCCACCATTTCTCTCATAGTAAAAAAAGAGAAAGACCCCCAGCTTTGCAGCAGCTATAGACCAATTTCGCTCTTAAATGTAGATTTAAAAATTCTGTCCAAGGTTCTTGCTCTCCGGCTCCAAAGGGTGATGCCTTCCATCATCTCGTTGGATCAAACAGGTTTTATGTTAGGCCGGCAACCTTCACACAACACTCGGCGCCTCCTAAACATTATTCATTCGCCAAACCCCTCCACCCCGGAAGTGGTGGTGTCCCTCGACGGGGAGAAAGCCTTTGATAGGGTCGAATGGGAATATCTATTTGATGTGATGGGTCGGTTTGGTTTTAATGAAGATTTTAATCTTTGGGTTAAACTTTTATACTCGTCCCCTGTAGCTTCGGTACGCACAAATAATACACTGTCCTCCCCAGTTTTTCTTAAAAGAGGTACCAGACAAGGTTGCCCGCTGTCTCCATTACTGTTTGCTATTGCGATATAACCCCTTGCACTTTGGCTGCGTGCGGAGAGGGGCTTAAAAGGTATCACTTGGTCGGACACGTTGCACAAAGTGTCGCTTTATGCGGACGACTTGCTCCTATACATCTCAGATCCTGCTAGCTCACTCCCAGTAATCTTTAACATTTTGGAGCGGTTTGGCACACACTGTGGCTACAAACCTAATTACCAAAAAAGTGAACTATTTCCGATCAATTCCCTAGCTAAACAGTTACCGCGATCTTTAGCTGCATTCAAATGGGCACATGACGGGATCCATTACTTGGGAATTTTTATTACTCCGGCTATGTCTGACATGTTCCAGAGAAATTTTCTACCCCTAGTTGAAAAAATGGAGAAGGACTTTGCCCGCTGGTCTGTTTTACCATTATCTCTCACTGGCCGGATCAATCTTATCAAGATGATCACTCTGCCTAAATTCCTTTACCTTTTCCAACATATCCCCATATTTATTACTAAATCTTTTTTTGATAAATTAGACAAATCAATATCATTTTTATGGGGGGCCGGATCGGCCCTAATCCGCAAGTCGGTCCTACAATCTCCCAAATCTGAGGGAGGGCTTGCACTCCCTAATTTTAGACAGTACTATTGGGCGGCTAATGTACAGAAACTCCTATACTGGATGGATGGAAGCTCTCAGACCCTCCCGGCCTGGGTATCCCTTGAAACGGCAATCCCACTTTTCATTACGTTCTTGCTTATGCTCACCACTCCCTTTTCCACTTAAACTTGAAGGCGCAAACACCATTGAATCGATCTCCTTGAAAATATGGATCCAGCTAAGGAAACATTTGGGTTTTCAGGGCCCATCTATTTTGACTCCGCTACTTAAAAACCAATTATTTAAACCTTCCCGTACCGACTCCGCATTTATGACCTGGCACGATCACGGTATCACCACTGTGGAAGACCTCTATACAGACGGTGTGTTCTCATCCTTCGCTGAACTTTCTTCCAAATACGATTTGCCAAACTCCCACCTTTTTCGTTTCTTTCAGGTGAGGGACTTCGTAAAGAAGCAATTCCCACACTTCCCAAATCGTTCCCCGGAAACTCTTATAGATACATTGCTATCTCTGAGCCCAAATCATAAAAAATGTATCTCTGTGATATATACCTCCTTAAGCTCAGTTGCTCCAAACTCTTTATCAGTGATAAAAAGCCTCGTGGGAGAGCAATCTTAACACCAACATATCTGATAAACTCTGGAACTCTGCCCTGAAACTGTTCCACTCCTCCTCGATTTGTGCCCATCATGGTCTCATCCAATGCAAAGTAATCCATAAAATTCACTACACTAATGCAAAACTATCCAAAATCCACCCCACTGTTAGCAATACCAGTAATAGATGCAAACAATCTCCGGCTGATCATGTCCATATGTTCTGGTCCTGCTCTAAATTATGTTCCTTTTGGGAGGACATTTTTGACACTATCGGAAAAGCATACGGTCAAGACTTTCCCTCCAACCCATTGTCAGCCATTTTCGGCATATGCCCTGATAACATATGCCCTGTACCACTAAAACGCGCTGTGGCTTTTACGACCTTGCTGGCCAGGCGACTGATCTTGTTCAATTGGAAGCTGGCTCACCCCCCATTACACGGCCGTTGGATTAAAGAGGTTCTTTACAATTTAAAATTGGAAAAACTTAGGTTTTCACTAAATGGCTCTGCTCAAGTGTTTGAAAGTTCATGGAGTCCTTTCTTGCTGTATGTCAACTCTCTTGACTTATGTCCAGACGCAGATGAGGAATAATCTCCCTTTTATTTAGTATTATTATTATTTATTATTATTTTTTTTTTCTCCCTTTCTCTCTCCTTTTAGTCTCTTTCTGTTTTTGGTCTTGTATAGGTGTATGTGTGAATGTGTGTGTCTTTGTCGTCTTACTTGTTGTTTGTGCCATGTGTCCCTGGTTGGTTCGACCTGAGTGGGGTGGAAGGGTGGGTGGGTGGTTTTAGGGGTAAAGGTATGAAGAATTCACTGACTTTAAAATTGAACTGTTTCTACTTGCACCTTTTTTCTGTATATGTGGAAAAAGTCAATAAAAAAAAGTTGGATTAAAAAAAAACGCTTCAGAGTTTTAAGTCTACATAACAGACAACAGCACACATACTACTTAGTATGGTAATTGATTGCTACTGTATTCACTCCACGTAACAATGAGCACATGGCTAATTAATATGGTAATTTATTCACGTGTGGATCGAGACTTCAGTTGAGAGAGAGGGAGAGGGGGAGAGAGAGAGAGAGAGAGAGAGAGAGAGAGAGAGCGAGAGAGAATGAAAATCACTGCGTGATGTAGGTAACGTTAGCCAACAACAATTTGTTAATTACATTATTTTGATTTTGATTTGACTCAAACTAACTCCTAGATGGATTTAAGAAAGAGTTTCGCCCGCAGCAGGGAAGAAGCAGCGAGGAATGAGAGATGTAAGTGAAGTCCTAGCTAGCTAGGCAACATCATTGTCTTAAGTTGATGCTAAGTTAGCTAACGTTATTCCTTGTATCAAGACAAACATATTCATTTGCTGTACGAGCTGTCGGGGGAATTTCTAATGAACATGAAACATAGTGTTGGTTATTGTCTGCTGGTTCTGCATCAATGATGATTTGGAGTAAGCATGTGTGAGTTGAGTGCTTCTCAAATGGTTTATCTTCAGGAAGAAAAACATTTTTCCATATCATCAAGTCGTGAGCCAAATTTTTAAATCATTCAAGTTTATTTCACAGAAAAATAGCACAGTACACTTGTCTTGTTAATCGGTGTGACTTTGACTAAAATAATCTTGTTTTGTCACCAGAAAAATGGCTACAGCTAAAGCATCTGGTTTTGTTTCCAGAAAAAATAGTAACATTTCTGTATTTGTTTTAAGAAAGATGGCTGAAAATATCGGGTATTGTTGCCCCATTTAGATTTAAAAAATATATATTTCCATGTCTGTCCTGAATCCTCCGCCAACTTGTTAGTCGGTTTGCCTTTTGCTAAAATACTCACTAATAGTCACTAGAAAAATGGCTAAAAATATCTGGTTTTGTTGCCACAATTTGATTTTTTTTCTCCCTAAACTTTTTTTTTTTTTCATGCACACATCCGACTGCGACTCACTGAAAATGACACACAATCCACTTTTATGTCACGACCCACCAGTTGGGAACCACTGGTCAACTGTTTAACAGTTACTGTAATATTTCCATGTCTGTCCAGATTGATTGACAACTTTGCAAAAATTAAATTGGGGCGGCATAGCTTGGTTGGTAGAGTGGTCGTGCCAGCAACTTGAGGGTTGCAAGTTCGATTCCCGCTTGTGCCATCTTAGTTACTGCCGTTGTGTCCTTGGGCAAGACACTTTACTCACCTGCTCCCAGTGCCACCCACACTGGTTTAAATGTAACTTAAATATGTAAAGCGCTTTGAGTCACTTGAGAAAAGCGCTATATAAACATAATTCACAAAACGAGACGTTACAGTTTACTTCTCAAAAAATATTTCCCTGAACGGACACACAACAGTTGTTCATTTATTCTAATACTGTGGGTTTATTGTTTTGTGTATATTTTATAGTTTTGTGTATCTGAAATAGGATTAGCCACATTGCCATAAATGGAAATTAAATAATATAAAAGAACCCAGACATGTAGGGGTGCTTTATTTTTTGTTTTACTTTTGTAGATGTTAAATTTGCAGATGATTACTGCAATAAATATTTCAAAAATATTCATTGCTCTTCCTTTTTGCTTTTACCAGTAGCAGTTCAGAAGTCTGGAGTAAAAAAGTGCACATGTAGGTCAAATGCATTAGTTAATTTCAGGTGGTTAATCAAAGATCCATTCAACATAATCTGGTATGATTTCATAGTTTAAAGCACTATTTATGTATTTTTTATGATAAATAAGTGCTAAAAATGTTTTTGCTTGCGCGCTTTGCACGTTCACATGAATTATTTGTGCCCCAGGTGTGCCCCAGGTGTGCCCCAGTACAGTATTAGGTCTAGTGACGCCCCTGTATGACACACAGAATGGACCTGCTATCCCCTTTTAAATAAGAAAATCTCATTTCAGTAGGCCTTTAACATTAGCAGACATGTCCAGATTTCCTTCTTATCTTCCCGCCAGGCAGATTTAGGAAAAAAAAGTTCACTCTTTAATCCATTATTCCATTTCCATCCATCCATTTTCTACCGCTTATTCCCTTTTGGGGTCGCTGGCGCCTATCTCAGCTACAATCGGGCGGAAGGCGGGGTACACCCTGGACAAGTCGCCACCTCATCGCAGGGCCAACACAGATAGACAGACAACATTCACACTCACATTCACACACTAGGGCCAATTTAGTGTTGCCAATCAACCTATCCCCAGGTGCATGTCTTTGGAAGTGGGAGGAAGCCGGAGTACCCGGAGGGAACCCACGCATTCACGGGGAGAACATGCGAACTCCACACAGAAAGATCCAGAGCCTGGATTTGAACCCAGGACTGCAGGACCTTCGTATTATTCCATTTTCCATAGCAAATAGTGTATTTTATATTATAAGGTAAGGATTCTGAATCTTCCAGAAAACATTAAATTAGACAAAGAGGAATGTACTGATGCTAACCAGGTGTGGTTAGCTAGCAAACAATGCAGTCAATTAGCCTGTATATTATTCTTATGTTTTACACAAACAAACAAGGTTGTAAAACACATGATATGAAGATGATAAAAATGGCACAACTTACATGAAATTCCTGTTATGTCCAAGGACGCACGACATGGAAGGAGGGCTCAAGGTGGAACCACGTGAACTGCGCTGCGTCATCAACCCTCCACATCGCGGGAAAAACGCTTTACGGCAACACACGTCACCGTCGTAACACAGCAGCCCACGACTGCATAACTGCAATTTTCCAATTCTGTGCACGGTTATTCTGCAGGTGTCTAATTCACTCATCCAAGTCAGGCTTCTTGATAACTTTTTGTCTTGAGTGAAAATCTCATCTGACGTCATCATATGAACTTTTATTGGAGATATTATTAGCTATTTTCAAACAGTGCTGCTGCAAGCCAACGTGTTGTGTATTCATGTTCCCGGGTCCGGCGCACTCCATAAAGAAAAAAGGAAAAGCATAAGGTAAATAGTGACAGTTTTAATATTTAATAAATATTCTTTAAGTAAACACACAAGATTTAATTTTCTTGTATAGATTATATATGTAACTGAATGAAAATTGACTGTGGCAAAAAAAAATATTACTAGTGTTAATCATGCAAGTATACTTACAGTGAAATAATCATAATGATTTTAGGGATTTTTTCACCATAGTATTTTAATAAGTGTTCACTCTTGCAATGTTCTGCTAAAAGACAAACATAAAACTCTCTAATACAATATCAATATTACTGGGAATTAGAAAAACCTCCACATATAAAAAGATTATAATCTATTTTAATTAATACTACAAATTGTATTTGAATCTTGTTTTTAATATTTTTGTGCAGCACTTCGGAAGCATTTTTGTTTAAATGTGCTATATAAATAAAGTGAATTGGATTGGATTGATTTTAATCAAAGCAAAAATAAATAACATGGGATAAGTGAAAAAACATTTATTTTAGGGAATAACAGACATTGAATAACTTTTTAAAGTGAAACATTTACCTAAAGTCCTTCTCTAATAGATTACTTATTTTTCATTTTGCACACAGTGGGGCACAGCATTAGGTACACCTACACAATATGCAAAGAAAAACGAAAATAATGCTCAGTTTCAATTTATTCCCTCCAGAGAGTTATTTATCCGAACAATATATTTATTACTGTAGTTGCAGTTTGCAAGGGTGTCCATTGTTGTTTATGTGAGGGACAGAATATTAGGAACAGGAACAGACACATGTCATTGCTTTTCATTCAGTGTATGTAAAAAATGCTGAAAGAAATATAGGCAAACAGCAGCAGTGTCCACCAGTATTAGCGCTTTAAAAGCAACAACTAGACCAGGGGTCTCAAACTCATTTTACCTGGGGGCCACTTGACGCATAGTCTGGGTGAGGCTGGGCCGCAAGAAAAGATTTCTTACAAAAATGTTGCATACTCCTCAGCATGTTTAGTTGTATAATGACGTATCAAATTGTATTCCCTGTGCACCGCAACTTTCTCTGTGCAAATAAGACTCGTCGGGGTGCCCCTGTGCTCAACAAAGAAATACTGCATCTCCCACTTTTCCTGGAATTGTCTTTGCTCATCACTAACTTTTCTCTTCACTGCAGGCTTTGAAAAAGACAATTTTGGGGTTGTGGAATACATTTGTATTTAGCCGACACACAGAGAATAATGTTATTTCTGCAATGTGTGTCGTTCCGCTTTCCCTCCCTACAGCAACACGGCGGTCGGCGAATAATAGTGGAATAGCAAGCACAAAAAAGTGATGGGTCCCAGAGTGTTATCCGGCGTCTTGTAGAAATATATGTAGTGTTCATCGTGTGAGGCAATGCAAATTAAACAATAAAAAAACAAATAACGATTTGAATTGGTCCAGGTTATCGGGGACTGTTATTACTGACGGACAGGTGTCGCGGTGTGACTGCAGCCAGGCACGTAAGAAAATCCTCATCTCCCTGGCAACGTCTCTGTCGCTTTCACTCATTTGCTGCTTTTCCACTAACGCAGGGGTAGGCAACCCAGAATGTTGAAAGAGCCATTTTGGACCCAAATAACACAACGCTGTCAAGCGCCATTCATATAAAACTTGCAGGCCGCACTAACATTAAACTTTCATATTAAGGTGGGGGCCGCAAAATGACGTCTCGCGGGCTGCAATTGGCCCGCTGGCCGCATGTCTGAGACCTCTGATCTAGACTAAGGCACACACACACGCACACACACATTTCAACAGTGCACTAGAAGGCCCACATATGAAGAGTTCATACGTTTGAATATACCCCTAACTCTTATGTTGCTTCCACTTTAGAGATTTAAACTCAAGGGAAACGTCAACATCATACAAAGGTGGGAATACTCCACCTCCGTACGATGGAGTGATATTGCCTTGGTTGTTCTCATCCACACTCTTTAAATGTAGGGCGAGACTAACGCTCCCACAGCTTCTGTTTGACGATGCGTCCAAGAACAAGTCTATACGGACACGTATATTATGTCTATATTATGACACATTCTTGAACCTACGACAGAAACAAAGTCAAACGCTTTTTTATGTTGACAAAACAGCTTGATCCAAAATCTTTTTTGAAGCCAGACATACCTCTGTTTGTCGTCCACCACTTCTCCCGTCTAAAGGCAAAACCCAGTAACTAAATTTTGGTCAAAACTGAGCTGATAATAATTTTGGAGTTCCTAGGTGATATGCTTTACATTAGTGTATGCGATATTGTAATTTGTTCCGTAAGTAAGCTGTTACGCGCATGGCAGGACCTAGCAACTACCACATAACCGCGTAGATACAACAGAAAAACTTAGTATCTCAAGGGACCAATCGGAGCTTATTTGTCAGTCGCCTTATTGTCTTTAATGAGACATTTGCAAGAATGGCGGCCGACAGTCAACCTGATTATGTGATATTATGGCACGAGGGGATATTTGGAAGACTGGCCCAGGACGTTGCAAGCACCTTCATTAAATGTATTGTTCTTGATTCTTCCCCTTGCATACTCTTTTGGGCAGATAACTGTGGAGGTCAAAATAAAAACTGGACGCTGTACACGGCTCTTGCCCAATGTGCAAACGCAGAATGGGGCCCATCCGAGATTGTAATAAAATATCTGGAGAAAGGGCACACGTTCATGAGAGCAGATTCAATCCGTGGCTCAATCGGCAAGAAAATGAAAGCTCAAGAAAACATCTATAAATTTGATGACTTTTTAGATCTTTGTAAGACAGCATCAAGATAGATTGTTTTTCCTTTGTTTTCTCAAAATCAGCTAGAAGTGAGTTACTAGGTTTTGCCTTTGGACGGGAGACTTGGTGATAAACGTGCTGGATTGTTTATTGGCTCAGATGGAGATGTGGTGTGGGGCGGTGGCACACGATGGAGGACTGACGCCACTGGCAGGTCTACCTATGGGATGGAGGAATTAGTGTCTCTGCCACTGCAGGTGACGTTGGAGGACCGCTTCCTCGTCAGGTCAGCTTTGGACCAGTGGACTGACTACAGGTTCAACACAGGAAGTCAGCCTCTGACATGTTTGCAACGACAACATCATGTTTACTACTGTAATAAAATATTCTACTTTTTAGCAAGGGGTTTTGTTTGACATTTTCCCCAAATTCCACATTCATTTGTCATTATTGGAACTAGACGGTATAGCTCGGTTGGTAGAGGGGCCGTGCCAGCAACTTGAGGGTTGCAGGTTCAATCCCCGCTTCTACCATCCTAGTCACTGCCGTTGTGTCCTTGCACACAAGGGCACAAAAAGAGGGCGAAAACAAAAGGTATAAAGTCAGATAAAAATGTACCATAGTGGACCATAGACCAGGGGTGTCAAACTTATTTTAGATCAGGGGCCACAGAGAAAAATCTACTCCCAAGTGGGCCGCACTGGTAAAATCACAGCACAATAACTTAAAAATAAAGACAACTTCAGATTGTTTGGTCTAAAAACAGAACAAGCATATTCTGAAAATGTACAAACCATAATGTTGTAGTTTTTTTACACTTTTACATGTTTTAGTTGATAGTATTCTATGTTTATTTGTTGTTTTCTGAATAAATTATGTAATAATGTTCATCAGTCAACTCATTGGTGTTCATTTTCAATCTATAAAGATAAAAAAATATCAAAACCAAATTACAGGATGTTATGGATGTAGTTTTCTCAATTTCCTCGACTGGTGCACTAACATGTGGTTTATTTTCCTTTTTTGTTTTTGACATATGTAGAATTGCTATTGCGACAACTACTGGACACATTTAGAACAGCAGTCTCTTTCATTAAAAAATGTTGGCTCTTTTTTATACTTATACAAACCCATCCCGCTGGCCGGATAAAACCTGTTTGCGGGCCTGGTCCGGCCCTGGGCCATACATTTGACACCCCTGCCAATGACTACTGAAAAGTCTGAATATCTCACCTTGTACTCCCTGCATCAGGGACACTTGAAGGCAGCACACTTCCTTGCACGGCATGGTGCCACAGCGGCCTCCATCCCACAGGACACCAGACTGCATCAACATACATGTCAAAGAAGATCAGTAACAGCACCTAAAAATATTTTATGTCCAACATTCTATAATGAACAGCATACACTGAATTGTATTTATCACTAGTCAATCACACTCTACTTTGTTTTTTTAAATGACGCTAGAAGCTCCTCTGATAAAACTCACCTAAGGAAAAAACACTTTTTTTTTAAACATATTAAAAACATTTATTTTCAGAATTTTGGATTCATATTCTCCCTAAAACATATCTACACTTTATAACTAATGGATTTTGGGTTGTCATTAGTTTTTAATGACCTTGTTGAATCCAGTATGTACACACGTTAAAATTACACGAGCCCATTTTCTAACCAGTTTGCTTCTTTTAAATGTCGGGAATGCAACATCCTACTCCTAAATCTTTTAACACACACTTACCTGCTAATACCATGTACACCTGTGATAAATAATAGTACAAACCCCATTTCCATATGAGTTGGGAATACATATAAACGGAATACTATGATTTGCAAATCCTTTTCAACCCATATTCAGTTGAATGCACTACAAAGACAAGATATTTGATGTTCAAATTCATAAACTTTTTTTTTTTTGCAAATAATAATTAACTTAGAATTTTTTGGCTGCAACACGTGCCAAAGTAGTTGGGAAAGGGCATGTTCACCACTGTTTTACATCACTTTTTCTTTTAAAAACACTCAATAAACGTTTTGGGAACTAAGGAAACTGATTGTTGACGCTTTGAAAGTGGAATTCTTTACCATTCTTGCTTGATGTGAAGCTTAAGTTGTTCAAAAGTCCGGGGTCTTGTCGTATTTTACGCTTCATAATGCGCCACACATTTTCGCCAGGAGACATGTCTGGACTTCAGGCAGGCCAGGAAAGTACCCACACTCTTTTACTACGAAGCCATACTGTTGTAACAGGTGGCTTGGCATTGTTTTGCTGAAATAAGCAGGGGCGTCCATGATAACATTCCTTGGATGACAACATATGTTGCTCCAAAACCTGTATGGACCATTCAGCATTAATGGTACCTTCACAGATGTGTAAGTTACCCATGCCTTAGGCACTAATAAACCCCCATACCATCACAGATGCTGGGTTTTGAACTTTGCGCCTATGACAATCCGGATGGTTATTTTCCTCTTTGTTCAGGAGGACACCACGTCCACAGTTTCCAAACATAATTTGAAATGTGGACTCGTCAGACCACAGAACACTTTTCCACTTTGCATCAGTCCACCTTAGATGAGCTCGGGCCTAACCAAGCCGGCGGCGTTTCAGGATATTGTTGATAAATGGGTTTGGCTTTGCATAGTAGCGTTTTAACTTGCACTTACAGATGTAGCGACCAACTGTAGTTACTGACAGTGGTTTTATGAAGTGTTCTTGAGCCCACGTGGTGATATCCTTTACACACTGATGTCGGAGATTTGATGCAGTACCGCCTGAAAGATCAAAGGTCCGTAATATCATTGCTTACGTGCAGTGATTTTTCCAGATTCTCTGAACCTTTTGATGATTTTACGGACCGTAGATGGTAAAATCCCTAAATTCCTTGCAATAGCTCGTTGAGAAATGTTGTTCTAAAACTGTTCGACAATTTGCTTACAAATTGGTGACCCTCGCCCCATCCTTGTTTGTGAATTACTTAGCATTTCATGGAAGCTGCATTCATACCCAATCATGGCACCCACCTGTTCCCAATTAGCCTGCACACCTGTGGGATGTTCCAAGTAAGTGTTTGATGAGCATTCCTCAACTTTATCAGTATTTATTGCCACCTTTCCCAACTTCTTTGTCACGTGTTGCTGGCATTAAATTATAAAGTTAATGATTATTTGCAAAAAAAAAAAAAAAATGTTTATCAGTTTTAACATCAAATATTTTGTAATTGTAGCATATTCAACTCAATATGGGTTGAAAATGATTTGCAAATCATTGTATTCTGTTTATATTTACATCTAACACAATTTCCCAACTCATATGGAAATGGAGTTTGTAAATACTGTACATACAAACGTATATATATATATATATATATATATATATATATATATATATATATATATATATATATATATATATATATATATATATATATATATATATAGTTTATATAGGCGCCAAAGGGAATAAGCGGCAGAAAATGTATATATATATATATATATATATATATATATATATACACACATATAATTATTGGTATATTAGATATAGCATGGGCTTCACGGTGGAAGAGGGGGTTAGTGCGTCTGCCTCACAATACGAAGGTCCTGCAGTCCTGGGTTCAAATCCAGGCTCGGGATCTTTCTGTGTGGAGTTTGCATGTTCTCCCCGTGAATGCGTGGGTTCCCTCCGGGTACTACGGCTTCCTCCCACTTCCAAAGACATGCACCTGGGGATAGGTTGATTGGCAACACTAAATTGGCCCTAGTGTGTGTGAATGTGAGTGTAAATGTTCTCCGTCTATCTGTGTTGGCCCTGCGATGAGGTGGCGACTTGTCCAGGGTGTACCCTGCCTTCCGCCCGATTGTAGCTGAGATAGGCGCCAGCGCCCCCCGCGACCCCGAAAGGGAATAAGCGGTAGAAAATGGATGGATGGATGGATGGATATAGCATCAACAACTATTTGCTTTGTCAACTATAGCACAAAAGCTAAGATTATTTCAAATGTCTGCTGTAAAATAAATTGGGTCATCTTTATGCACATAATGTATTCAAGTCTTCTCATCTCTGTATGATGATGATGTTTCAGTTGAGCCTACACCTCCTAAGTTGGTGTGAAAGCAACTTTGAGCAAAGACGGTGATGGGAGTAGAAGACCAGAAGAGAAAGAGTGGGTCACCTTAATTAGTCTCAGAGCAACACACTCGGTCAGAAGTCTTTACTCATCCCTCCATTCATCTCTTTAAACTCAATTTCTTTTTTCCTTTGCACTTTTTTCCCCCTTCCGGTGACCCCCAGTCTGCCTCTTCTGACTTCATCTTTGTAGAAATGAACTAACCCCACTATATCAACAGCGCTACACAAAGACTTAAGTGTTAATACATAGTAACATAACACACATACAGCAAAAGGAACGTGGTCAGCTATACATACAGAGCATGCTGTGTGATGAAAAGAAAAATCTGTTAAAAAAGTAAGCCGGAAAGAAGAGGAGCTGCACTGTAAGATTGACATCCCTACGTCTCCAGAGGCTAAATTAGGATATCTCGGTGCTATACAGAGCGCACGCACGTGCGTGTGTCTGGCTTCATGTCCAAAAAGACTGCGGATGAGGACGGTCAAGTGATTATCACCTCATCATATAGGAGGTTGGAGTCTGAATGGCATCCCTATCAGTGATTGGATGGACATCCAAAATTTTACATCCTATGAGAACAGACGGACACAGACAGAAAAAGTAGTTTGTTCCATCTAAAATTTCCACATTAAACATTTTGACGAATATCCCAGTGATTGTAAATGTAAGTTTGATATTTTTGTATTTCATTTCCCATGTTTGCTGTCAATTTAAATTGAATATTTCTAGAAGCCTCAATAGTTATGCTCTTTTTTTTGACAAAGACAAATTCTAGATAAAAATATACTGTTATTTTACACATTTGAACAATATGTTAGCAGACGAGTGTGTGTTAAAATATGAAATTTAAAGGAAGCAAACTGGTTAGAAAACTAAATTGTGTCATCTTCACGTGTGTACACTAGGATTGCACGATTCATCGACATCAAAGCAACACTGAGGTTTTATTATGTGTGATTTATTCTTCTCCGCCATCACCAGCGTTTGAATAACAGACCTGAAATTGTTGATCGTCGTGTCCTTTACCTCATTGCCAATCAAAAAGTGTTTACAGAAATCAGCAAGTTTGTGTGCATTAGGTGTGGTGAGAATATCCTCTGCATTTGACCCATCAGCCTCACCCCCTGGGAGGTGAGGGGAGCAGTGAGCAGCAGGGGTGGCCGCGCCCGGGAATCATTTTTGGTAATTTAACCCCCAATTCCAACCCTTGATACTGAGTGCCAAGCAGGGAGGTAATGGGTCCCGTTTTTATAGTCTTTTCTATGACTCGGCCGGGGTTTGAACTCACTCAGGGCGGACACGCTAACCACGAGGCCACTTGCACCTTGGAAAAAGTTTTGATGGGGATTTGGCCTGGGCCAGTAGTCAAAAAGTCAATTAACCAAACGATAAATGAAAATGCAGTCAAAGTACTTCGCCGGCATCGATAAATTGTTATGTCCCTGTGAGTTTGTTTTCTTCATTTCCCGCTTCCAACAGGGAGAAAGAGGTCTGACTCTGTGCATCGCTCCTAACACCTGAGTGGGTTTATTTAACAGTATAATTAACTGCATGTAATGAGCCCTCTTTTCATTCATCCGCAATCTTTGTCTCGGTGGGCGTAAAGTGGCACCGCCAGCTTACACACACAGGATTCAAGGACATTATTCATTTTGTGTTATTTTAATGTCTATTATAACAAGAAGAAATGTGAAATGTGTATGTTAATTTCAGGGGTCCCCAAACTTTTTGACTCGGGGGGCGCATTGGGTTATATATATACATATATATATATATATACGATATCACGTCATCGATTGGAAAATGCATTTTTAGACAATGTGATTTTCCTGAGCAGCTAGGACAGTGGTTCTCAAATGGGGGTATGCGTACCCCTAGGGGTACTTGAAGGTATGCCAAGGGGTACGTGAGAATTTTAAAAAATATTCTAAAAATAGCAACAATTCAAAAATCATTTATAAATATATTTATTGAATAAAACCTCAACAAAAAATGAATGTAAGTTCATAAACTGTGAAAAGAAATACAACAATGCAATATTCAGTGTTGACAGCTAGATTTTTTGTGGACATGTTCCATAAATATTGATGTTAAAGATTTCTTTTTTTGTGAAAAAATGTTCAGAATTATGTTCATGAATCCAGATGGATCTCTATTACAATCCCTAAAGAGGGCACTTTTAAGTTGATGATTACTTCTATGTGTAGAAATCTTTATAATTAAATCACTTGTTTATTTTTCAACAAGTTTTTAGTTATGTTTATACCTTTTTTTTCCAAATAGTTCAAGAAAGACCACTACAAATGAGCAATATTTTGCACTGTTATACAATTTGGTAAATCAAAAACTGATGACATAGTGCTGAATTTTACTTCTTTATCTCTTTTCCTCTACTAAAAATGCTTAGCTCTGATTAGGGGGTACTTGAATTAAAAAAATGTTCAGAGGAGGTACATCACTGAAAAAAGGTTGCAAACCACTGGGCTAGGAGACTCTGAGAGTAACAAGCAACGAGTGGTAGAAAATGGATTAGAAAGGACAGATTTAAAAAAATAAAAGAATAAATACAAATTATTTTTTTTAACTTGGTCAAAAGCAAGGGTGCACAAAGTACAGATAACTGTGCACCGAATGATCCATCTACCTTGTAAAGATGCAAACGCATGCATAAATGTAGTAGATGTAAATGTTTAGTGCAGTGATTCTCAAACTGTGGTACACATCCCACTAGTGTGGGGGTCGGCAACCCGCAGCTCTGGAGCCGCATGCGGATCTTTAGCACCGCCCTAGTGGCTCTCTGGAGCTTTTTCAAAAATATATGAAAAATGGAAAAACATGATTGTTTTAATATGGTTTCTCCAGGAGGACAAAAATGACACAAACCTCCCTAACTGTTATAAAGCACAATGTTTATATTAAACATGCTTCACTGATTCGAGTATTTGGCGAGCACAGTTTTGTCCTACTAATTTTGGCGGTCCTTGAACCCACCGTAGCTTGTTTACATGTATAACTTTCTCCGACTTTCTAAGACAGGGGTGTCAAACTCATTTTAGATCGGGGGCCACATGGAGAAAAATCTACTCTCAAATGGGCCGAACTGGTAAAATCACGGCACGATAACTTAAAAATAAAGGCAACTGTTCTTTTTTTTTTACACTTACATGTTGCGGTTAATGGTATTCTATTTTTATTTGTCGTTATTTATATTTTCTGAATACATTATGTAATAATGTCAACTCATTCGTGTTCATTCTCAATCAATCAAGATAAAAAAATGATATCAAAATGAAATTACAGTATGTTATTTATGTAATTTGATCGTTTTCCTTGACTGATTTACTAACATCATGTGGTTTATTTTGTACATATATAGCTTCATCTACAAAGATACAAAGAATTGCCATTGCGACATCCAGTGGACACATTTAGAACAGCAGTTTCTTTTATTCAAAAATTCTAGGTTAATTTTATACTTAAGCAAACTCATCCCGCAGGCCGGATAAAACCTGTTCGCGGGCCTGATCTGGCCCTCGGGCCGTACGTTTGACACCCATGTTCTAAGACATGTTTTTTGCCACTTCTTTGTATGTCTCATTTTGTCCACCAAACTTTTAACGTTGTGCATGAATGCACACAGGTGAGTTTTGTTGATGTTATTGACTTGTGTGGAGTGCTAATCAGACATATTTGGTCAGTGCATGACTGCAAGCTAATCGATACTAACATGCTATTTAGGCTAGCTGTCTGTACATATTGCATCGTTATGCCTCATTTGTAGCTATATTTGAGCTCATTTAGTTTCCTTTAAGTCCTCATAATTCAATTTATATCTCATGACACAGTATATGTATGTAATAGGGCTAATATTTTTTTTGCGGCTCCAGACGGATTTTTTTTTTTGTATTTTTGGTCCAATATGGCTCTTTCAACATTTTGGGTTGCCGACCCCTGCACTAGTGGTACGCGGGCTCCATCTAGTGCTATGCCAAAGAATCCCTTAATAGATATTCAAACACAGTGTTACTGTTCAAACTGTGTGTAATGTGGCCAAAAGTACCTACCATATTTTCTGGACCATTGGGCGCACCAGATTATGAGGCGCACTGCTGATTAGCGGGTCTATTTCAGGTCTTTTATCATGCAAAAGACGCACCAAATTATAAAGCGCATTAAAGGGGTCATATTATGATTTTTTTCTTAATGTTAAACACTTCCTTAAGGTCTACATAACATGTAATGGTAGTTTCTTGGTCAAAATGTTGCAGAGAATATGTTTTACAGACCATTTTCAAGTCGCTTTATGACTGTCGCTGTTTTGTGGGCGGTCTTATTTACGTGGCTCACCTTCGGCAGCGTCTTCTCCCGGTCATCTTTGCTGTAGTGGTGTAGCGTGCAAGGACGGGAGTTGAAGAAGTGTCAAAAGATGGAGCTAACTGTTTCAATGACATTCAAACTTTACTTAAAACAACAACGGTGCAGCATCTTATCATCCGTGGCTCATTGGTGCAACAACGCCGGAAATGTGTCCCGTGAAAAACCGCCCAACCGGAACGCTCTAATAACTAAAGTTCCGTGGTTGAATTATGCAAACCCACTACACTGGCAGTTTTTAGCGCTTGAAAATTTGAAAAAGAAGAAGCTTATCGACTACGGCATTGGGACGGACTACAATGGCAGACTTGCGCAAATTTTCAGGACTTATGCAGATCTCAAATACACATCAGCAGGTACCAGAAGGTAAAAGAAGTTGGTTTTGAATAATATTGTGAAATATTTCTGCGGTCCTTATACACACACCATAGTAATATTTGTATCTCTGACTACGGTAGCCGTTATGGGCTGACAATCCATCAAGCGGTGCGGCATCAAAGTCATACTAAAACATTTTGACAGATTTTTAAGTGCCGTGTGTAATGTTCTTTATTTTCAGTGGAACATTTAAAGTTTTGGTGTTGTTTACTGGCGTCATATTGCAGTGTACACGTATCTCTTATGTGTTACTAACATCTACTGGTCACACTTATCATTACTCCATGTGCACAAATCATATTGTTTCTAGGTCGGTAACCACAACCAGAATTATTCCGTACATTAGGCGCACCGGGTTGTAAGGAGCACGGTCGATTTTTAAGAAAACGAAAGGGATGTCTAAAAATATGGTAATATAAATGTTGAATAAAACCTCTGCCTTGTTTTAATGACTATTTAGGTCTTCTATGCTACTGTATTTTAATGTTGGTCATTATGTTGGTACTTGGAGAGCCAAGTGTTTTCTGAGGTGGTACTTGGTGAAAAAAGTCTGAGAACCACTGGTTTAGTACATGTCCAGCTTAATGAGGCTCAGCATGGAGAACGTCTACCTGCTGTGTCTCTTTAACACAAGGAGATGGACACTTGATGGTCTTCTCTAACCACAGCCAGCACACAGTCTCACATGTGATGTCAGAAAGGCACCAATGCCATCCTGACACAAGGGTAAGAAAATACCAACACTATTGTGATGTCTCCAAGTAGCAGAGTGAAGGCTAATGGCTGATGTCCTGCCACTGAATGCAGAATATTCTTCTTGGAGCGATTCAGTGATGACATCCTGTAAACACAAGAATAAACATTTATTAACATATACACATTTATTTCCTCAATAGACCAGAGTAGATGCAAAGTTAGTTAACTTTAGGGCTGTGCATCTCTATTTGGTTATATTGTTGAATAAAATGTACTTTAAAATGGTCCACTATAATAACCGTTGGGGAGGAAGAATGGACCCATAGATCAGTGTTTTTCAACCTTTTTTGAGCCAAGGCACATTTTTTTCATTGGAAAAATCCCGAGGCACACCACTAGCAGAAAACATAAAAAATGAAACTCAGCAGCCAAAATTGACAGTAAAAAGTCGCTCATTCAAACCATAACCAACCATGAATCACTATAGCTCATTTCGAAGTAGGTGTACTATCACAACCTGTCACATCACGGCGTGACTTTTTTTGTTGTTGATTGTCATGTTATGTACGGATGTACTTTATGGATGGCGTCTGCTGCGCCACACGCTGTAAGTCTTTGCTGTCGTCCAGCATTCTATTTTTTTTTTTACTTTTCAGCCAGTTCAGTTTTAGTTCCGTTTTGCATAGCCATCCCTTTGCTTCAATGCCTTTTCTTAGCGGCACTCACCTTTTGTTTATTTTTGGTTTAAGCATTAGATACCTTTTTACCTGCACGCTGCCTCCTGCTGTCGTCTGCATATTGTGATCATAACAAACACAACATCCACAAAGCAATTAGCTACCTGCTGCTACCTACTGATATTGAAGGGTATTACATGGTTCCTCTAGACCAGTGGTCCCCAACCTTTTTGTAGCTGCGGACCGGTCAACGCTTGATAATTTTTTTTTTTTGTCATGAAAAAGAGAGGTTTTTGTCATGAAAAAGTGTGGTTTTCTGGGTTGTTGCACTATTTGTAAGTGTATCTTGTGTTTTTTATGTAGATTTAATTAAAACAATTTAATTAGAAAATAAATAAATAAAAATTAATAAAAAAATCTTCAACACATAATTAGTAGGTTATAATTACTGGTTTGCAAAAAATATTTTTAACCCATTTAGGTGAAATGACATCATCTCCCACGGCACAACAGACAATATCTCACGGCACACTGGTGTGCCGCGGCACAGTTGTTGAAAAACACTGCCATAGATGATGTCACCCCACAATAATCTGCTCTTCATGCACTGATTTGTACTTGCACAAGCTAGACCTAACATACTGACTAAATTTCTGGTAGCTATGATGACCAATATTTGATTCTAAATGTTTCTGTATTGTTGTTTTATACAGTAAAAAAACAAAAGGGAAAAATAGCCATTATAATACAATAGTGTAAATCTACCTGGTAATCTTTCTTCTGTTCAGCAGTTGGTTCTCCAAGGTACTTTATCAAGCAGCAGATGACGTCTGGTCTACTTTCAACATGTTCCTATAAAAAGCCAGAAAATACATTAAAATACAGTCCAGGGTGTACCCTGCCTTTCACCTGAAGTCAGTTGGGATAAGCCTAAACAGGATTAAGTGTAGAAAAAAATGAAAATGTTTTCAAAACTATAAATTAAATAATGCAATCAATCAATTACAGTATAATCAAGAAAAGTTAGTAAATATCGTTTTAAGTTATATGTTGTAAATTTGTGAATGTATTTGGCCATTAGTGTGTAAAGCTTGTACTGTACCTAGTTGAGCCAATCCAGCAAGGCTCTTATTTTGGTTTCTGCAATGCTGCCTTTTGTCTTGATCATTTTCTGCAGCTTGTGCGTGTGTAAATTGAGTTAAGGTGGTTTGCTCCTGCTGTTATTTTGTTAAAACACATGAAACAGATCATGACATCAATAATTTCAATTATTAGAGGGGTTAGTGCGTCTGCATCACAATAAGAAGCCGCACTTCTTTGAATGCAGATTTCTGGCCGGGACCGAAAGTACAATACAATCAGCAAGATAGGATGGAGCTCGACCGTTTAGAATTTTATACGTAAGTAGTAAAACTAGAAATGTCCGTTAATGGCTTTTTTGCCAATATCCAATATTCGGATATTGTCCAACTCTTATTTATCGATTCCGATATTAACCGATACCGATATATACAGTCATGGAATGAACACATTATTATGCCTAATTTTGTTGTGATGCCACGCTGGATGCATTAAACAATGTAACAAGGTTTTCCAAAATAAATCAACTCAAGTTATGAAAATGCCAACAAGGCACTGCCATATTTCTTATTGAAGTCACAAAGTGCTTTGTCTTTTTTAACATGCCTCAAAACAGCAGCTTGGAATTTGGGACACGCTCTCCCTGAGAGAGCATGAGGAGGTTGAGGTGGGCTGGGTTGGGGGGGTGGGGTGGGGTTGAAGTTGGGTGGGGGGGTGGGGGGTAACGGGGGGAGGGGTGTATATTGTAGCATCCCAGAAGAGTTAGTGCTGCAAGGGGTTCTGGGTATTTGTTTTGTTGTGTTTATGTTGTGTTACGGTGCGGATGTTCTCCCGAAATGTGTTTGCCATTCTTGTTTGGTGTGGGTTCACAGTGTGGCGCATATTTGTAACAGTGTTAAAGTTGTTTATACGGCCACCCTCAGTGTGACCTGTATGGCTGTTGAGCAAGTATGACTTGCATTCACTTGTGTGTCTTAAAAGCCGTAGATACTATGTGACTGGGCCGGCACGTAAAGGCAGTGCCTTTAAGATTTATTGGCGCTCTGTACTTCTCCTAACACCCGTGTACACAGCTGTGTTTTAAAAAGAAATGTTACATTTTGAAACAGATACCGATAATTTCCTATAATCTCAGACATCCCTAAGTAAAACCTTTAAGTCGCATCTTAAGTGCACAGGGATCTAGTGCAGGTGAGCCTGTACATGCGTAATATGGTCAACCGTTATTGTTTTTGTCAACGACCTACTCAGTGGCCTAGTGGTGTCCGCCCTGAGATCGGTAGGTTGTAAGTTCAACGGCATAGCTCGGTTGGTAGAGTGGCCGTGCCAGCAACTTGAGGCTTGTAGGTTCGATTCCCGCTTCCGCCATCCTAGTCACTGCCGATGTGTCCTTGGGCAAGACACTTTACCCACCTGCTCCCAGTACCACCCACAATGGTTTAAATGTAACGTAGATATTGGGTTTCACTATGTAAAGCGCTTTGAGTCACTCGAGAAAAGCGCTTTATAAATATAATTCACCGCAAACCCTGGCCGAGTCATACCAAAGACTATGAAAATAGGACCCATTGCCTCCCTGCTTGGCACTCAGCATCAAGGGTTGGAATTAGGGGTCAAATCACCATAAATGGTTCCCGGGCGCGGCTCCACTGCTGCCCACTGCTCCCCTCCCCTCCCAGGGGATGATCAAGGGGATGGGTCAAATGCAGAGGACCAATTTCACACCTAGTGTGTGTGACAATCATTGGTACTTTAACTTTAACTTAAATAAACAAATAATAAAATGTAGGTTGTGTAGGTCAGCGCATCTAACAGTCCAGACTGCCCACTCCTGACTTTTTACGGTGCAAGGGCTCCAGTCACACCCATCACAAGCTGCTTTTCCTCCCTTTATGTTGACAGTTCCCAGTCGTAGGTAAACCACAAGAAAAAAAAAGACAAATCACATATTTCTCCACACAAAACGCTGCGAAACATTCCCACCCTTTTAGCTCCTAAAGAGGCGGGACATCAAGCACAGGGAGCGCCGTCATTGGACAGGGCCCTGACACATTTTTTTGACCCAGTAGGGGGCGCAGTTGGCGGATGCAGGCGAGAAGTAGCATGAGTAGGAGAGTGTGTGTGTGTGTGTGTGTGTGTGTGTAGTAACATGTCAGTGTCAAGACTGCTGTCAGTCACTCGTCCATCCAGCTGACTAATTGGCTCCTTACCCTCTCTCTCTGCCTCCTCCTCTCTTTCTCTCCATCCCTCCCTCCATCCGGCGTTGCTCCTAACTGCGTGCCGGAGGCCAAAATGCAGATGAGGCATGCCTGGCGTCAGGGGGAGCTTCTGCTCTGCTTAATTATCCGCGTGTGTGTGAGAGTGTGTGTGTGTGTGTGTGAGAGTGTGTGTGTGTGCGTGCGTGCGTGCGTGCGTGCGTGTGTGTGTGTGTGTGTGTGTGAAAGAGAGAGAGAGAAAGCGTTGGCTCATCGGTTTACCACCGCCCCACACACACACACACACACACACACACACACACACACACACACACACACTTACACTTTTCATAGCTGCTGTTGCTGCTATGCTAAACAGCAAAGCATCCTGGGAATTGCAGTGACAGCTCATTTTGGTTTCCTTGCAGTCTATGTATAACCCCCCCCCCCTACACACACCTTGACACACACTCTGTCTTTTTCTACACCGTGCTCATGGGAACAGGTCCAAGGCCTGTCACAGACCCCCCCGTCCCCCCTCCCAACCCCCACCCACCTACCCCATTCCACCCTCCCCTCACGGCGGCGGTGACAGGGCTTGTTGACAAACGCCAGCAGTCATCAGGGCACCATGGGAAATCTTCTGCCACCATTTTGTCAGCAGAATGACAGAAGTTGTTAATGTCTCGCCTCTCGCCCTGACACGAGATGTGACGGCTGACAGACTCCTACACACACACAAACACAAACACACCCACACACACAAGCAAGTATACATACAAAACAATCTGCTGCTGCACACAACCTTTGTGACCTTCCCCACCCCAACACTCCGTGTGTTATTTCGTGTACGAGACGGTTAATGAGGACGTTTCCTAATGACACTGATCAATAACATTTACAATCCCGACGGGAGATCGGGTCCATCCAGCGGGCCTAACTGCCCGTTATAGGAGCACGATGAACTCCAGACAAGACACACACACACACACACACACACACATACTGTGTACACGGACAGCTTCTCTGGACAGCCAATTACCGCTCCTCATAATCCACCTGGTCCAACACCCACCTGATGCGGCAGCAACACATGCGAGTGCAGAAGAGGACGAAATTCCCTGCAGGAAATGCCTTTTTAATGAAGCGTATACATCAGGATGCGTTCAAAGGGTGGGAAAAAAAAACGTGCATCAGGATGCGCTTGAAGGGTGAAAAATCCACCAAAGATACTCTAAATCAGTGGTTTTCAACCTTTTTTCAGTGATGTACCCCCTGCGAACATGTTTGTAATTCTAGTACCCCCTAATCAGAGCAAAGCATTTTTGGTAGAAAAAAAGAGATAAAGAAGTAAAATACAGCACTATGTCATCAGTTTCTGATTCATTAAATTGTATAACAGTGCAAAAATATTGCTCATTTGTAGTGGTCTTTCTTGAATTATTCGGAAAAAAAGATATACAAATAATTAAAAACTTCTTGAAAAATAAACAAGTGATTCAATTATAAATAAAGATGTCTACACATAGAAGTAATCATCAACTCAAAGTGCCCTCTTTGGGGATTTTAATAGAGATCCATCTGGACTCATGAACTTAATTCTAAACATTTCTTCACAAAAAAAGAAATCTTTAGCATCAATATTTACGGAACATGTCCAAAAAAAAAATCTAGCTGTCAATTAGGGGTGTGGGGAAAAATCAATTCCAATACATTGTGCGATTCAGAATCGATTCTCATATTTATTTAAAAAAAAAAAAAAAGAATCAATCCAACAAACTACTACACAGCAATACCATAACAATGCAATCCAATTCCAAAACCAAACCTGACCCAGCAACACTCAGAACTGCAATTAACAGGGCAATTGAGAGGAGACACAAACGCGACACAAAACAAACCAAAAGTAGTGAAACAAAAATGAATATTATCAACAACAGTATCAATATTAGTTGTAATTTCAGCATAGCAGTGATTATAAATCCCTCATTGACATTATCATTAGACATTTATTAAGATTAAAAAAAAGTGTCACAGTGGCTTACACTTGCATCACATCTCATAAGCTTGACAACACACTGTGTCCAATATTTTCACAAAGATAAAATAAGTCATATTTTTGGTTCGTTTAATACTTCAAACAAATTTAAATTATTGCAATCAGTTGATAAAACATTGTCCTTTACAATTATAAAAGCTTTTGTTAAAAAAATCTACTACTCTGCTTGCATGTCAGCAGACTGGGGTAGATCCTGCTGAAATCCTATGTATTGAATGAACACGGAATCGTTTTGAATTGGAAAAAAATTGTTTTTGAATCGGGAATCGAATAGAATAAAAAAAATCTATATATTATCGAATCGTGACCCCAAGAATCGATATTGAATCGAATCGTGGGACACCCAAAGATTCGCAGCCCTACTGTCAACACTGAGTATTGCATTTTAGTATTTTTTTTTCCACAGTTTATGAACTTACATTCATATTTTGTTGAAGTAGTATTCAATAAATATATTTATAAAGGATTTTTTGAATTGTTGCTATTTTTACAATATTTTAAAAAAAATCTAACGTACCCCTCAGCATACCTTCAAGTACCCCCAGGAGTACGCGTATCCCCATTTAAGAACCACTGCTCTAAATGATTGTGGTTCTGTGTATTGAAGGTCTACCAATGTAAATGGAATTTGGTTTGTCTTGCAGGACACAAATGGGCTTATATAAAGCATTGTTTGTGCACGCTTGATTTATTTTTTTCGTTTTTGCATAAAATTACAGAACTTCAGTATGTATCCACCCATCGTTTTTTTTTACCGCTTGTCCCTTTTGGGGTCGCGGGGGTGCTGGTGCCTATCTCAGTTGCATTCGGGCGGAAGGCGGGGTACACATTACAGTATGTAATTCAGGTGAATATCGTGTCAAAGTAAGTGGTAAAAAGTCTGCATTTATATAGTAGGGGTGTCAAAAAAAAAAAATTGATTTTCAACTAAGTTGCGATTCTTATTTGTATCAAAAAATCAAAAATCAATAAAAAAAATATATATATATATTCTATTTTAAAGGGGTATTATGCCTATCATTCACGGTCATTATGGCAGATATTTTTTAATGCATTCTAAATATTAAATAAACGTAAACAACTTAACGATTCAAACAACGATTTTTAATTGAGTATGAAAATCAAAACTCAATTAAAAACTTTTTTAAAATAAATGTTTTATTTTTATTTTAAAATCAATCAATCAATCAATGTTTATTTATATAGCCCCAAATCACAAATGTCTCAAAGGACTGCACAAATCATTACGACTACAACATCCTCGGAAGAACCCACAAAAGGGCAAGGAAAACTCACACCCAGTGGGCAGGGAGAATTCACATCAGGTGGGACGCCAGTGACAATGCTGACTATGAGAAACCTTGGAGAGGACCTCAGATGTGGGCAACCCCCCCCCTCTAGGGGACCGAAAGCAATGGATGTCGAGCGGGTCTAACATGATACTGTGAAAGTTCAATCCATAGTGGCTCCAACACAGCCGCGAGAGTTCAGTTCAAGCGGATCCAAGACAGCAGCGAGAGTCCCGTCCACAGGAGACCATCTCAAGCGGAGGCGGATCAGCAGCGTAGAGATGTCCCCAACCGATACAGGCAAGCGGTCCATCCTGGGAATCAAGCCTATCATTCACAGTTATTATGGCAGTTTTTTTTAATGCATTCTAAATATTAAATAAACTGAGCTAATGAGAGCGCAACTATTTCGCCCATAAAATCCGATAAAAATCGCCAAAAATATTCCATGTACATTTCACGACTTAAATGTTGACCAATTATCAGTGTTATTGTTATTATAAGTGCTAACGCAGACACATAATTCATAGTGTCATGTGCCAATGTTTATATCATCGAGTGGTTTACTGCTCCTTCGATTCCTTGCTGCCTGCAAGTTTATTGTAGATCATAAATCATGCCTCTCACCTGGATAGAAGATGTCTGAGTAGGTACTCCGACAAGTTGGTACACTTTGACAGCCATTTGAGACCTGGAACTGGCGAAAACAACCCAAAAAGAGTTTCTGTGGATTATGAGACATTCTTCACATAAATGGGAATATATGAACATCCCAGCAGTCGGCATCATAATGACAGCAGACCTTGTACAGTAATTGATGTTTTATTATGTTAGTTGTAATAATCAGTGATGGGGGAAAAAAAGCAATTTTGCAATGTTTTTTAAATGAATGTGCCGCGTATGCTTCAAATGATCAAAACACGTAAATATTAAATGTTATTATAAATGTGCCTGTCACTACATAACATATACACTTACATCATGTATATACAACACTAATGGAAGTGTATGCATGTCTTTTAGGGGCTCTATAGGCAGAATTGAACAAATCCCGTAGGCTCATTGTAAGCAGACTTCTGATCACATGTATTTAATATTTAGAAATATATATTTTTTTTAATCCATCCGTCGTCATGTCTTTCCGAATGATGGTGAACTCTAGGCAAATTTCCAAAAGATAACAACAGATCATAACAGTCTTCTTTAGCCACTCAAGCAAATCATATTGTTGACGTAAATGCCCATCTACTGTAAAAGATTTACTTTGGAAAAGAGAAGTGTGGGTACTTCTCTTGTTGCCTTATTTTTATTGTACTTTATTAAATGTTTGGGTGTAATTTTATTAAACAAAAACAGTTTTGTTTTAAGTAATATAGAAATGTATTAATGCTGTTCATCTATTTTATATAGAAATGTAGTCCTATCATATAACCGGCACCCAATGTTATTAAAAACATATAGATTTTGAGTCGAGAGTTTGTACGATGTTTAGAAGTCAATTTTAAAGGACATGTTCAGTCGTGCTCAAAAGTTTACATACACCTGTGAGGAACATAATGTCATGACTGTATTGAGTTTCCAATCATTTTTACAACTCTTATTCTTTTGTGATGGAGTGATTGGAGCACATACTTGTTGGTCATAAAAAACATTCATGAAGTTTGGTTCTTTTATGAATGTATTATGGGTCTACTGGGTCAAAAGTATACATACAGCAATGTTAATATTAGGTTTCATGTCCCTTGGCAAGTTTCACTGCAATAAGTCACTTTTGGTAGTCATCCACAAGCTTCTGCTAGAAATTTTGACCACTCCTCTTGTCAAAATTGGTGCAGTTCAGCTAAATTTGTTGGTTTTCTGACATGCACTTGTTTCTTCGGCATTGTCCACACGTTTAAGTCAGGACTATAGGAAGGCCATTCAGAAACCTTAATTCTAGCCCGATTTAGCCATTTCTTTGCCACTTTTGGCGTGTGTTTGGGGTCATTGTCCTGTTAGAACACCCAACTGCGCCCAAGACCCAATCTCCGGGCTGATGACTTTAGGAGGTAATTCTCCTTTTTCATTGTCCCATTTACTCTCTGTAAAGCACCAGTTCCATTGGCAGCAAAACAAGCATACTTGCCAACCCTACCAATTTTCCCGCGAGACTCCCGAATTTCAGCGCCCCTCCCAAAAATCTCCCGGGGCAACCATTGTCACAAATTTCTCCCGATTTCCATGAGGACAACAGTATTGGGGACATGCCTTTAGGCACTGCCTTTAGTGTCGTCTCTGGGATGGCGGAAGCGGGGATCGTACCTGGAACCCTCAAGTTGCTGGCACGGCCGCTCTGCCAACCGAGCTGTATCGCCCAGACTTGTAGATCAGACTTCTCCATTGAAAATGGTGGCCGAAAGGATATACTCATTCATGAACGGATTATATATATATATATATATATATATATATATATATATATATATATATATATATATATATATATATATATATATATATATATATATATAAATATATATATATATATATATAATAAATACTTCAATCAATCAATCAATCAATGTTTATTTATATAGTCCTAAATCACAAGTGTCTCAAAGGGCTGCACAAACCACAACGACAACCTCGGTAGGGCCCACATAAGGGCAAGGAAAAACTCACCCCAGTTGGACGTCAGTGACAGTGACTATGAGAAACATTGGAGAGGACCGCGCATATATGGGGAACATCCCCCCCCACCCCCCGGGGACCGAATGCAATGGATGTCGAGCAGATCTAACATGATATTGTGAAAGTCCAATCCATAGTGGATCCAACACAACCGTGAAAGTCCAGTCCAAAGTGGATCCAACACAGCAGAGAGAGTCCCGTCCACGGTGGAGTCAGCAGGAAATCATCCCAAGTGGAGGCGCATCAGCAGCGCAGAGATGTCCCCAACCGATACGCAGGCGAGCGGTCCATCCTGGGTCTTGACTCTGGACGAGCGGTCCATCCTGGGTCCCGACTCTGGACAGCCAGTACTTCATCCATGGCCACCGGACCGGACCTCCTCCACAAGGGAGGGGGGGACATAGGAGAAAAAGAAAAGAAAGGGCAGATCAACTGGTCTAAAAAGGGGGTCTATTTAAAGGCTAGAGTATACAAATGAGTTTTAAGGTGAGACTTAAATGCTTCTACTGAGGTAGCATCTCGAACTGTTACCGGGAGGGCATTCCAGAGTACTGGAGCTCGAATGGAAAACGCTTTATAGCCCGCAGACTTTTTTGGGGCTCTGGGAATCACTAATAAGCTGGAGTTCTTTGAATGCAGATTTCTTGCCGGGACATATGGTACAATACAATCGGCAAGATAGGATGGAGCTAGACCGTGTAGTATTTTATATGTAAGTAGTAAAACCTTAAAGTCACATCTTAAGTGCACAGGAAGCCAGTGCAGGTGAGCCAGTACAGGCGTAATGTGATCAAATACTTGAAAATATATACACCTCCCGCTACTCGCCCCCCACTCAACCACCCCACCCCCTCCATCTCCCGAATTCGGAGGTCTCAAGGTTTGCAAGTATGAAAACAGACCAAGAGCATAGCACTACCACCACCATGCCTGACGGTAGGGTGGTGTTCCTGAGATTAAAGGCCTCACCTTTTCTCCTCCAAACATATTGCTGGGTATTGTGGCCAAACAGCTCAATTTTTTGTTTCATCTGATATCACATGGACAAAGATAAGACCTTTTGGAGGAAAGTTCAGTAGTCCGATCTACATCAGGCTAGAATTTGGTTTTATAATGGCCTTCCCAAAGTCTTGACATGTGGACAATGCTGAAGAAACAAGTCCATGTCAGAAAACCAACCAATTTAGCTGAACTGCACCAATTTTGTCAAAAGGAGTGGTCAAAAATTCAACCAGAAGCTTGTGGATGACTACCAAAAGTGCCTTATTGCAGTGAAACTTGCCAAGGCACATGTAACCAAATATTAACATTGTTGTATGTATACTTTTGACCAGGCAGATTTGGTCACATTTTCAGAAGAGCCACAATAAATTCATAAAAGAACCAAACTTCATGAATGTTTTTTGTGACCAATAAGTATGTGCTCCAATCACTCTATCACAAACAAATAAGAGTTGTAGAAATTATTGGAAACTCAAAGACAGCCATGACATTATGTTCTTTACAGGTGTATGTAAACTTTTGACCATGACTGTGTGTATAATCAACATTGTATCAACATATTGTGCCTGTTGAGGTGGTTTTACACGGACATCATAGCACCGCCAACAAGAAAGATGCCTCTGATGGACAGCCAGGCTCCCAATTGATAGGAATGGTAAATGGGTTATACTTCTATAACCATTTTCTACCCTTTTAAGGAACTCAAAGCGCTTTGACACTACTTCCACATTCACACATTCACACACCCATTCCCACACGGATGGCGGGAGCTGCCATGCAAGGCCCTAACCAGGACCCATCAGGAGCAAGGGTGAAGTGTCTTGCTCAAGGACACAACGGACGTGACGAGGTTGGTAGAAGGTGGGGATTGAACCAGGAACCCTCAGGTTGCTAGCACACACACCTTTGATGGATTGAAACGTTTATTAGTAGGTGGCACAGTACAGTACATATTCCGTACAGTTGACCACTAAATGGTAATACCCGAATAAGTTTTTCAACTTGTTTAATTCTGGGTCCACGTTAATCAATTCATGGTGCAGAGCAGGTGCGCAACACGCCAACACCGGTGGCGCACAAGCCGAGCAGGTGCGCGCGCAGGCCGGGGAGGACGAGATGAAAGCGCAGACTCCCCTACTCCCCCCGACTTTTTTCCGCCTCCCCGAAGTCGACGTGCAGATTTGTAGTGACAGCGGCTGGTGCCTTCCCCAGTCATCCCGCATGAAAGCCGGTGCGTGATCAAAGGCCCGCTGAGGCCCGCCATGTCGACGCGTGTCTGCGTGTCTCCGGTGTCTCGCAGGGTGGAGGCGCTTTTTTGAAGCTTTAAAAACACAAAACCTCGTCTGTCTCTCCCCCCGCTATTTACATTTGAGCGGCGTTTTGCCTCGGCGGTAGAACATTGTTTTTTTTTTTTTAATATATATATATATTTATATATTCCCCGCGCCTGCAGCCGGTGACAGGCTCGGATGCATAATCCACTCCCGAGTCAAGCGCGGCTTCAACTGGAAGAATTAAATCTTTAAATACATTTTAAACGGAAGTGTCTGTGTGTGAAGTGGCGTTAACAGAGCAGACTTCCCGGCGGTGCAAATGTAAGCATCCGCCGTGAATTAGACAAACACCGGCGCAGCTTTCCCCAAATATCACCTTCCTTTATGGAGCCTCTGCAACTTTTTTTTTTAATATGCGCACTAATATATATTGCTTTCTACGGAGCCCCTAAAGGGACATGTAGGGAAGTTTTTTTAATTTATTTTATAAACCTTTAATTATAAACTGCAAAATTTACAAACATTCGAGAAATAATAATAATCAGAATAAGTACAAAAACGGTACAAATAATAATGGGTTGTACTTGTTTAGCGCTTTTCTACCTTCAAGGTACTCAAAGCGCTTTGACACTACTTCCACATTTACCCATTCACACACACATTCACACACTGATGGAGGGAGCTGCCATGCAAGGCGCCAACCAGCACCCATCAGGAGCAAGGGTGAAGTGTCTTGCTCAGGACACAACGGACGTGACGAGGTTGATACTAGGTGGGAATTGAACCAGGGACGCTCGGGTTGCGCACGGCCACTCTCCCCACTGCGCCACGCCGTCCCAAATCAGCACCAGGGTGTTGTAAATTCAATAAAATAACTAAAATAGAATGACATATATATGTATATATATATATATATATATCCATCCATCTTCTTCCGCTTATCCGAGGTTGGGTCGTGGGGGCAGCAGCCTAAGCAGGGAAGCCCAGACTTCCCTATCCCCAGCCACTTCCTCCAACTCCTCCTGGGGGATTGCGAGGCATTCCCAGGCCAGCCGGGAGACATAGTCTTCCCAATGTGTCCTGGGTCTTCCCCGTGGCCTCCTAATGGTCGAACGTGCCTGAAACACCTCCATAGGGAGGCGTTCGGGTGGCATCTTGACCAGATGCCCGAACCACCTCATCTGGCTCCTCTCGATGTTGAGGAGAAGTGGCTTTACTCTGAGCTCCTCCTAGTTAACAGAGCTTCTCACCCTATCTCTAAGGGAGAGTCCCGCCACCCGGCGGAGGAAACTCATTTAGGCCGCTTGTACCTGTGATCTTGTCCTTTCGGTCATGACCCAAAGCTCTTGACCATAGGTGAGAATGGGAATGTAGATCGACCGGTAAATTGAGAGCTTTTCTTCCGACTCATCTCCTTCTTCACCACAACGGATCGATATGGCATCCGCGTTACTGAAGACATCGCACCGTTCCGCCTGTCGTCCTCACAATCCACTCTTCCCTAACTCGTGAACAAGACTCCGAGGTACTTGAACTCCTCCCCTTGGGGCAAGATTTCCTCCCTAACCCGGAGATGACCCGCCACCCTTTCCGGGCGAGAACCGTGGACTCGGACTTGGAGGTGCTGAGTCTCATCCCAGTCGCTTCACCCTCGGCTGCGAACCGATCCAGTGAGAGCTGAAGATCCCGGTCAGATGAAGCCATCAGGACCACATCATCTGAAAAAAGCAGAGACCTAATCCTGCAGCCACCAAACCAGATTCCCTCAACGTCTTGACTGCACCTAGAAATTCTGTTCATAAAAGTTATAAACAGAACGGGTGACAAAAGGGCAGCCTTGGCGGAGTTCAAAACCTACTGTAAACGCGTCCGACTTACTGCCGGCAATGCGGACCAAGCTCTGACACTGATCATACAGGGAGCGGACCGCCACAATAAGACAGTCCGATACCCCATACTCTCCGAGCACTCCCCACAGGACTTCCCGAGGTACACGGTCGAATGCCTTTTCCAAGTCCAAAAGCACATGTACACTGGTTGGGCAAACTCCCATGCACCCTCAAGAACCCTGCCGAGAGTATAGAGCTGGTCCACAGTTCCACAACCAGGACGAAAACTACACTCTTCCTCCTTAATCCGGGGTTCGACTATCCGGCGTAGCCTCCTCTCCTCGTGTGATCCCACGATAGTTGAACACACCCTCCGGTTCCCCTTCTTAAAGAGAGGAACCACCACCCCAGTCGGCCCATCCAGACGTACCGCACCCGATGTCCACGCGATGTTGCAGAGTGTTGTCAATCAAGACAGCCCCACAGCATTCAGAGCCTTAAGGAACTCCGGGCGGATCTCATCCACCTCTGGGGCCTTGCCACCGAGGAGCTTTTTAACTACCTCGGCAACCTCTTAATTGAAATTTGGAACACAGCATCATAGTTTTCGCAGCTTTTTGGCTTTTTGGTTTTTAGCGTCAAGATGGGGGGGTAGCAGCTTGCTGCGGAGTCGTTCTCCTAGGAAAGAAAACGGACTACTTGGTACATGGCGTGCAGGTATAAACATGATTTAATTTTAACTCGAAAAAGGGTACAAACAAAAGGCGCTCTCAGAGGAGGTACAAAAACTTGACTATGAAAACAAAACTAACCCTTTAACTTAAACTATGAACATAAAACAAACAACACTTACTGTGGCTTGAAAAGAGCAGCATGGACTTTGGCATGAAAAACTAGCATGGACAGAGCATGAAAAGAACAATGACGCCAGAAGGACTGACTAGAAATGAGAAGCTTAAATACTGATGTGGTGATTAAAAACAGGTGCGTGAGTTCAAATGAATTAGGTGCGTGAGTCGTGAGGACAGGTGAACTGATTGGTAGTCATGGTAACAAGACAGGGAGTGAAAAAACAGGAACTGACAGAGTGCAAAAACCAAACAGAACATAGCCAAACTAAACATGATCACCAAACATGACAGTTATAGGTAGAGAGTGTTTAAATGTAGAGTTCTAATTATTTTTTTGAAGGCACAAAAAAACAAGTCGTGTATTGAGAAACTTACATTTATGAATATAAAACTTAGCCAATAGCAGAATGAGGTTACAAAAGGTAAAATCCTAATGGTTAGAGTGTCCGCCCTGAGATCTTTAGGTTTTGAGTTCAAATCCCGGCCGAGTCATACCAAAGACTAAAAAAAATGGGACCCATTAACTCCATGCTTGGCACATTGCATCGAGGTTTGGAATTGGGGGTTAAATCACCAAAAATTATTCCCGGGCGTGGCCACCACTGCTGCTCACACCTCACCTCCCAGGGGGATGGGTCAAATGCAGAGGACAAATTTCACCACAAACATTGGCACTTTAACTTTATCTCGCAAGAGGGTTTTTTTTCCTATATCAGTGAACCGGAAGTAAAACAGACAGCAACGGTGACATAGACATCTTATAAGTATAGCATTGGCTGCTGTGAAGCAAGAAATTGGGCCGCCATCTTGAAGTGGTGATGAGGAGCCAGTGAGTAGCCTGAGCAGCTGGTGTTGAAGCAGCATAATTTAACATTAACGTACTATTGGTTGTATTTTGTGTAATTAATATTACCACAGAGATTACCAAAGATCTTCAATAGTACTGAAATTGTAGCCGCTAGCAAACAAGAGTATGACCATTATAGAATTGCTTGTCAATGAAATTGATTACTTTTAAAAATGTCATACCTGAATAACATAAAGTTGAAATAAATGATGAAGATAAATATTGTGAAAGGCAACAAAGGTACAAGTTATCAAGTATAATATAATATGAAATAGTAAAAGTTACAAAGTATATGACAATACTTTGTTAACGGTATAATTATAACCAGGAATAAGTTTTCGAGTAACAATATTCAAATACTATCATTGTTGGGTAAGACAGAATTTTGTTTTATTCTGAATCCAGTGAAACAGATTCGTGGTTTTAGCTGACATAAAGACATTCAGATGTTTATATATGTTTATATTTAAGTATTTGGCAGACTCTTTTATCCAAAGCGAAATACATAAAAAATACATATAAAACAATCACTGTAAACATTATCACTTAAGGCAGGGGTCGGCAACCCGCGGCTCCGGAGCCGCATGCGGCTCTTTGATCGCTCTGGCGTGGCTCAGCTGTTAACTTGCCGACTTTCCCGAAATTACCGGGAGGTTTCTGACCTCAAAGCTTTTACCTAAAATTGTCTGATGTTTACATACTGCGATTTTCACTCAGACAGCAACCTTGAGGGTGAGCCGTGACGGCAATACCCATAACATTTTCTAATACATGTAGTTGTGCCCGCTGTTACACAACACTAAGTGCGTACCGGCCGGACACGTATTGTTTGACAACTCTATTACAATCCTCAAGCAATTGCAAGGTATACTTGTTCAACAGCCATACAGGTTACACTGAGGGTTGTGATATGAACAACTTTAACACTCTTAATAATATGCGCCACAGTGTGAACCCACACCAAACAAGAATGACAAACACATTTCGGGAAAACATCCGCGCTGTAACACAACATAAACACAACATATTAATTACCCAGAATCCCATGCAACTCTGACTCTTCCAGGCTACATTATACACCCGCTAGCACCAATCCCCGGCCCCCCAACCATGCTTCCCCCCCAACCCCGCCCACCTCAACCGACGCAGGAGGGGACATGGGGGGGGGGGTGCTAGCGGGTGTATAATGTAGCCTGGTAAAGTCAGGATTGCATGGGATTCTGGGTATTTATCATGTTGTGTTTATGTTGTGTTACAGAGCGGATGTTTCGCGAAATGTGTCTGTCATTCTTGTTTGGTGTGGGTTCACAGTGTGTCGCATACTTGTAACAATGTTAAAGTTGTTTAAACTGGCACCCTCAGTGTGACCTGTATGGCTGTTGAACAAGAATGCCTTGCAATCGTTGGTGTGTGACTGCAGAAGCCACATACAACACATGACCTGACTGGTAAGCTGTTTGTACAATTTGTAGAGGGCACTAAGGACAGTGCCATCGTAGCATGCCCTTATTTTTGTTGATTGGGTATTATAGAGCAGACGTCCGAGGGAATAGTCACTCTGTAACCTGCGAGTCTCCCGGAAAAATCCGCTAATAAAGGGCATTCATATAAAACTCACTTGCCGCACTAACATCAAATCTTCATATTTAATTGCGGGCCGCGTGTCTGAGACCCCTGGTTTATACAAAGCACAAAGCAAAAAAAAACCCCATCAAATCTTCATATTTAATTGCGGGTCGCGGGTCTGAGACCCCTGGTTTATACATAGCGCAAAGCAAAAAAAAAACCTCTGTATACAGTGTTATTTCATTATAAATTTCAAGAGTCTCGTGGCTCCCATTATTTTCTTTATTTTGTGAAACGGGTCAAAATGGCTCTTTGAGTGGTAAAGGTTGCCGACCCCTGATTTAAGGGAAGAATGTAATCCAAAATATCAATAGAAAGTGTCAAGGCAGAATAAACTTTGCTGTTGCAGCAACAGAGATACAGTCTATAACAGTGGTCCCCAAACCTTTTTTTATCCGTGGACCGGGGTTGGGGGGGAAGGGACGTTTTTGTCATAAAAAAGGGAGGTTTTTGTGGTTGGTGCACTAATTGTAAGTGTATATTGTGTTTTTTAATGTTAATTTTATAAAAAAATAAAAATAAAATATATATATCTATAAAAAATGTTTTTAAATAAAAATGAATAAAAAATTATTCTGGCCGTGGCCCGATTGGTATCGGGCCGCGGCCCGGTGGTTGGGGACCACTGGTCTATAAGATATATAGACATCTAATGTATTCACAGATTGTTTGTGTAGGGTATATGAATGTATATATAACCTAATCATACTGTTTCTTCAATTTAGAAATATCTGACCGTTAGTTTCTCTCTTTTCTGGGATTATATTCCCAGTTTGGATCACGGACGTCTGGTCACTTATAGCATATAATATTAATTACTGTCAAGCAAACTATGAATAATAAAACACGCCAAAACATGTGTCCTTTATCATAGCTACACATAAGACAAAAGAACAGGTAAGATTAATTAAATGACAGTTCATCTCTCATGCCAAATGAATTACACTGAGTGGAGCAGATCACCACTCCAAGATGGTGGACCCGCGTCTCGTCAGCACCAGTAGGCAGTAGCGCTCCATGCTGCGTCTGCTTATAAGATGTCCATGGGGAAAAAAACATTTGCGAGATATCGCAAAAAGAATTGCGAGATCTGATTGATTGATTGATTGAGACTTTTTTACAATTGACCACTAAATGGTAACCCCCGAACACGTTTTTTTAACTTGTTTAAAGGCCTACATAAACCCATTACTACCAACCACACAGTCTGATAGTTTATATATCAATGATGAAATATTAACATTGCAACACATGCCAATACAGCCTTTTTAGTTTACTAAATTGCAATTTTAAAATTTCCCGCTAAGTGTCCAGTTGAAAACTACGCGTGCGTTTGACGTCTCTGGTTGTAGTGGACATTTTTTCCAGCCCGATCCAAGCTATGAGTAGTCTGCTTTAATCATGTAATTCCACAGTATTCTGGACATCTGTGTTGCTGAATATTTTGCAATTTGTTCAATTAATAATGGAGAAGTCAAAGTAGAAAGATGGAGGTGGGAAGAGGTGCACTGCAGTTGCCTTTAGCATTACAAACACAGCCGATGTTTCATTGTTTAAAATTCCCGAAGGTGAAGCTTTACTATGGATCAGAGCGGTCAAGTGAACGTGGATCCCGACCACATGTCAACTGGCAGGTTTTGGTGAGAAATTGTGGTAATAAGTCGGCTCTTACTGTAGACATGAGCGGTGCTTGCATCCTGCTGCAGCTGCGTGGCTTCCCTCAGAGACACTGGCGGTCACCACACCCGTGGCCACACCCCTCCGACTTTTAGGTACTATATAATCTCACTAAAACACTAGTAACCCAATAGGCAGATAAGGGATTTTCCAGAATTATCCTAGTAAATGTGTCTAATAACATCTGAATCGCTGTCACTGCCCCCGCCTTTTTTTTACTAGTCCTTCACTCTCATTATCCTCATCCACGAATCTTTCATCCTCGCTCAAATTAATGGGAAATTGTCACTTTCTCGGTCCGAATCGCTCTACCTGCTGGTGGCTATGATTGTAAACAATGTGAGGACGTGAGGAGCCCTACAACCAGTGAGGTCACGCGCAAATCGTCTGCTACTCCTGTACAGGCAAAGCTTTTTATTAGCGACCAAAAGTTGCGAACTTTATCGTTGATGTTCTCTACTAAATCCTTTCAGCAAAAATATGGCAATATTGCGAAATGATCAAGTATGACACATAGAATGAACCTGCTATCCCCGTTTGAATAAGAAAATCTCATTTCAGTAGGCCTTTAAGTCGGGGTCGGGGTCCACGTTAATCAATTCATGGTTAGGCCTCGCAAATGGAAAACCTCCATTTCCCTTTACGGACTCTGTAGTTTTCCGTCTTCATGTTGTTTAAAAACATCACCAGGAAGCCTGCATGAGCATCCTTTTTTTCTTTTCTTTTACCAGCTCATTAACATCAGTCAAGTAGTCAAGAGGCAGACAGCAAAATTCACCATCAATTAATTGCAGTCAGTGCTGACATCTTGGTGCAGGGCCTGCATGCCAAAAAAGAAGAAGAAGGCGATGCATATTTAAAATTAGAATTTCAGTAAACACCCCAACCCGCCCTCATCTCTTGTCCCTTATCCCCCAAATTATTAGTTTGCCCCATCTGCAGCACAAAGCTTATACCATACATTGATGTTCTTCTCTGTTGTGTGCTGAATAAAACATAACCGTCATCTGCATAGACGTGATGGTTATGCAAAGGCATAACCATTTAGACCACAGCTGTCAAAACCAAGGCCCGGGGGCCGGATCTGGCCCGTTACGTGCTTTTTCAACAACACCCGGCAAAAAAAAAAAAAAAATGGTGGAAACGCCAGACGAGGAGGATGTTCATTCAGTTTGTTTTTGTGGGGGGGAAAAAAATTACACAAAATTATGGTCATTGCAAATAACCACTATCTGGCTTTGAGAAACACTCAAATATATAAGGAGAGTAAGTAGCAACAGTTACATTTAAAGATCAAGCAAAGTAAAAATTCTTAGGAAAATATTATAGAATCACTGTGTAATTTTTAATATTCTACGACACAAATACAATGTTGAAACAACATGCTTTTTGACGTTTATTCAATGTGAGGTTGGGACATTGATTTGACTATTGAATTTTGGTCATTTCCTAACCAATATTCTACAACATGAATACAATGTTGAAACAGCATGTTTTTGACAACGTTTATTCAAAATCAGGTTGTGAAAAGTCAAACTGCTCAAGTCATGTCCTTCCTTGGTGGTCCTGGGAACCTTCACGACAGCGAGAGTCTGTCACAGTCAGGTTGTGATGTTGATTTGACCATCGAATTTTGGGCATTTTTCAACCAATACTGAACGAATACAACGTTGAAACAACATGCTTTTTGATGATGTTTATTCAATGTCAGTGTGGAGAGGTGGAGCCGGCGAACGAGCAGCGGGGCCCAAGATGGCGGCGAGGAGGCCGGGACGGCGGGCGAGCGGAGAGGCGGCGCGCGCTGGGAGCGATGCCGCAATCATGATCAGGTGCGCGGGGCGCCAAGCTGGGCAGAACCATTTAATCTCCTTGCAAGGTGTAAAAGGGCTGCAGCGGAGAGAAGGAGAGAGAAGGAAGCGGACGCTGAACGCGAGAGGAAAAGAGCGAGAGGCAGACAACGACGCGGAAAGGTGAAAACTAAAGCTGAACGGTTTTATTGAAAGATTAAAACAAAAAGTCAAACTGCTCAAGTCATGTCCTTCCTTTGTGGTCCTGGGAACCGCACGACAGCGAGAGTCCGTCACAGTCAGGTTGTGATGTTGATTTGACCATCGAATTTTGGGCATTTTTTAACCAATACTGAACAAATACAACGTTGAAACAACATGTTTTTTGATGATGTTTATTCAATGTCAGTGTGGAGAGGCGGAGCCGGCGAACGAGCAGCGGGGCAGGGCACGCCGGAGCCCGGCCCAAGATGGCGGCGAGGAGGCGGGGACGGCGGCCGAGCGGAGAGGCGCGCTGGGAGCGACGCCGCAATCATGACCAGGTGCGCGGAAGCCCAGCTGGGGTGAGAGAATTTAAGGGGATACCTTTAGTCAAAAAGTGATTTATGACCTCTCATAAATCAATGATTTATGACCCCTCATAAATCAAAGGTCAATGATTTATGAGGGGTCAAGTTCAAAGGTTAATGATTTATGAGGGGTCAAGGTTAAAGTTCAAAGTCAAAGGTCAGGGTCAAATGTCAAGGTCAAGTGGGTGTGGCTTACCCGGAAGAGGGTGGAGTTAAGACCTGCGGTGGGAGTGGTTAAACCAGGAAGAGGGTGGAGTTTTAAACAGAAAGAGGGCAGAGTTAAGACCTGCGGTGGGAGTGGTTAAACCAGGAAGAGGGTGGAGTTAAGACCTGAGAGGGAACAAAGGAGGGTTCAGTTTTTTAAGAAAGCAATGTCATCTGAGCAGCATGTGACCATATATTTGATAGTTTAAATGTTTACGATCGTTTGAAACAACTTCCAGATTTCGATGTATTGATGGCTGGGAATGTTACGTGTGGAGATGTGGACACACACACACACACACACACACACACACACACACACACACACACACACACACACACACACACACACACACACACACACACACACACACACGCAGAGGAGGGGTACAAAAGGACGGTGTAAGGCTTAGTCATTATTTGGAGCTTTATACGTTAGTGTAAAGACTTTGTTCGATTCGGTCATGATTAGTGAAACGCCTGTGTCGATTTATAAAAATAATAAAACTTACATTGACGCTCCGCAAAAAAGTCGAGTGTTTCTAAATCGTATTCAGATGCCGCCGACCGAGTCTTTGCGTGAGAAATGGGACTTGGAAGCGTACGGGATGGAGGGATCTTTTGGATTTGTATTCAGATACGAAATGGGTGATATCTGCTTATTTCAGCTAAAAGAAAGAAGAGACGGAAGCCCTTTCTCGATATTTTCATCGTTATCTACCGTGGATTGGGAAGTTTTTGGTGGACACGCACACACACACACACACACACACACACACACACACACACACACACACACACACACACACACACACACACACACACACACACACACACACAAGCACACACACACACACACACACACACACACACACACACACACACCCCATTACCTCTGCTATACCATGTTATTAGACATTGGTTTAACTCCATTTAAGCATTTAAACTTTAAAAGCATTGCACTTGTACGACGTTGTAATACTTTTTTTTTTTTTACCAGCCGATGACGACGAAGTGAAAGACGATGAACTTTGTTTAAACGATCTTACAAAGTTGGAAGATGATTATCGAGGTGTGTTTAAACCTTCGAATTATTTAATATTATGTGTATTCATTATTTTGTTTCATAGAGGAATTGCCGTAAGATCCTAACGCGATCATTTTAACACAATCGCAGTCTGGTGAGTCAAATGATTCTCATTTTACAGGAAAAAAACATGCGGTATACAATACATATATACATATATTTACTTACAGATTTTCCGTTTACATCTCCGGCTCGCTCGTCTCCCTTAACGCTGGCGGATCCGTCAACGGCCGTTCCAGGCAGAGGAGAAGGCTTGATTGCGCCAAAGACTCCAGACATCGAATCCTTGCTCCGAGGGGAAATCATCGAAAACGACGGTGAATGTCCGACAGGCACCCGCTGTAAGTTTTTCTCGTTTTCTGTAAGCTTTTTAAGATTCTCAGGAGCTTTAAAGAGCTCCTCTCACTCTAATGTCTTTCGCTCAAATGAATTTCGCGCCTAAGGGGAATGGGCGGGGACTGATTCCGGAGGTGGGCGGTTGTTTCCGCCAAGCAACCTTCTGGTTGAAATGGAGTGTGGACCAAGATGGATCCCTACTCTATATTCTTTTATTTAACCCAATGTTTTTTAAATACGTGTATAATGCTTTATATCCTATGTGTTGTGAATTCCATCCTACAATATCTTCCAAGGAACCTAAAGAAATGTTACCACACCTCCCGCTTTATTTATTCTATAGATTGCCTGAACTATTTCATAAACTAAATCTTGTCTTGTTTCTGATGCTATGTTTTTTTTTATGCTCATCAATGCACTGTTGGACTGCGAGCACACAACTACTTTCCTTGCTTTGTTTTCCTCTATCCAGTTAACTGCCATATAAATTGCTACCAATTCCCCCGTAAAAACAGATAGTTTATCACTGATTATTTTATTTAATACTATGTTTCCTTGTGGGATAACTGCTACAGCTCTTACCTTTATTTTATTTTTTTTTATAGTTTTTGATGCATCCGTATGTATCATATCTCAATCCATTTTTCTATCCGGTACCTATCTAAATTTCTATTCTTTAGTAATTGCATGTTTTCTTTTGGGTTATCAAACATCCACGGTGGTATTGCAGGCATTGGTACTGTAGGACTAACTTTAATATTGTCAATTTTAACTTTATTACATATGTCTCCTATAATCCACCCAAAACTATTCTTTTTTGTTTTCTCTTTTTCTTGGCAGTTTGGTAGCACTGGACAAGTCGGATATCCTTGCTTGGATCCTTTTAAAGTTGCCCGATAAACTGCTGAGAGTTGATCTCTCCTCTTGTCCAAAGGTTTTTCGTTCATTTTTACTTGTAATACTGCCACTAGGGTTGATGTAGTAGCTCCACAACATAACCTTAAAGCCTGTGACTGGATCCGGTCTATTTTCCCAAGTCATGTTTTTGAAGCAGATTGGTAAATAATGCATCCGTAATCAATAACAGATGGAATTAAAGTTATAAATATATACATGTATTGTTTTCAACGTTAACCTATCAGCCCCCCAATCATTACCCCTCAAAGCCCTCATTATATTTAACACCTTTTTACTTTTTCCCCTTTTTTTTTTATTTTCCGGAAGGAACACTCCTGAAGGAATAAATAAAGTACTATCTAATCTAATCTAATCAAATCTATTTTGCTGATGTGGGTTGACTAGTTCATATTTTTATCAAACCATATTCCTAAATATTTAAATACTTGTACCTCTTCTATATTTTCACCTTAGAGTTTTTATTTGGAGCTTGTTTTGTACTTTTGTCTTTGTAAAATGTATGACTTTTGTCTTTCCAACAGAGAATCTTAAACCTCAAGCCGTTCCCCAGTCTTGAACATTATTTACCACTTTGTTAGTTTTTTGATTATTTCTTTTGACTCTAAATAATATACTAGTCTTTCATTAATCTTTTTTTTTTTCCATTACTTTTCCCCAAATTTATAATTTCCTGCCTCTTCCGGGTCTTACCCTGACTTGCATATTGGAATTGTTACCGCTAATTTTCCCCTCTGCCGGTCATTCTCCTTCTTCATATATCCTGTCATATCATTTCAAGACCACTTCTTTGACGATGCTACCTAAGTTTTTGATCATTTGATAACCCGCTAGGTCTTTCCCCGGTGACGTATTTTTAACCTTTTTCAAAATTCGAACCATTTCATTCAAAGAAAATGTCATATCCATAGTGTTGGTAAAGCTATTATCGTTGTCTTCCATCATTTCCCCAATATTTAAACACATTGTTTTTTCTCTCTTTTGTTTTTCCACATTTCTCAAATTATCATTACTGTGCACTTTAACAAATGTTTTTGCTAAAGGTTCTGCTGTTTCTTTACCCGTGACTACATCTTCTTTAATAAATGTGGCACATCATCCTCTTTACCCTTCATTCCTATCTTTACAAATCGTTATATATCCTTTTATTATAAAGTTTAATTTTGGCTTCAGCCCTGTTTCTTGAATACAAATTATACGTGGTTTAGTTTTCATATTTTTAATATATCCCTTTAATTCATGTTCGGTTGCTATCAAACTTCTGGCATTCCACCGGACAATTAACAGGGTGTTGGAATGTGGTAACATGACTCCGTCACGTCTACTCTCCGTAGTACAGCTTGCACCCGGTACCAAGATAGTTCTTTCAACAACTTTGATGCTGCTTTGACAATTATTTTGATCTTCTCAGTCTTATTTTTACTTTCATTTTGTATCAAAGTTGAGTTGTGCTCTCTGGTTTATTTTGCAAATGAACCGACAGAACATGATCATGTACAAGACTCGCCTACCCACAATGCACTGCAGCCCAACGCTCCTGGTCGGATGTTTTTTTCGGGGTTCATGGAGAGATGCGGTAAAGAGTGGTAGCCAAGACACACGGTCACACACGGTCACACACGGTCACACACGGTCACACTCGGCAATTATTTTGACCTGGGGAGCAGATTTAGAGGAAAAAATGTGTCTGGGGGGCCGGGATATCTGATTTTCAGGTACAAAAAAACTTCACAATGACACAAAATAAACACAACAGTTAAACCTCACACTAAAAACAAGACATTGACTTGTACGTTCAAAAGACAGAATAGAACAAGTCAAGACATGCAATGCCATCTACAAAATGTTATGTAAATGTTAGTCATTACACACGCGGCTATGGTTTTGATGTATTTGTTACAGACATGTTTACGTCAAGTAACATCACATGGTTCCATTTGCACCTTTCAACAAATCTGAAAAGGAATATTAAGAAGTAAAACTTATATTTAATCCTACCTCTTCTCCGAGCACACGGTGACTGTACATACGGGTCGAAAAATGTTGACCTAATTCAGCATTTCTCAAAGTGTGGGGAATAGAGACATGACAGGTGGGGCGCGAGGAACGGGAGGAAATTTTTTATTTTTTATTTTTTTTTACTATGCTTTCATTTTCTATACACACTGTAAATCCCTTTGCGATTCTGTCTGTGAAATCCGCCGTATAAATAAATGTAAATTACTTATTTTTCCTGTAGGCTTTAAATTTCTCGGCAGGAGCGAAAGTTTGACAGACATAGCAACAGTAACTTTTGCAGGCGGGGCTAAGAGGAACAAACTTTCGCGCGGATGGGAAGCAGGCTAATGTGCGGACCACAATTACACAAAATGGATACATTTGCAACTCGCACCTCAAAGGTCTGCGGAGAAACAAAAATATGACGGGTCTAATCAACCAAAAAGTCAACCTAAAAGAAAATATGGCGAAGGGTATCTTGCTCTTGGATTCACGGCAGCGGAGGTGGGGGCAGAGGAGAGACCCCTGTGTGTTCTTTGTCTAAAACGGCTAGCAGCAGACAGCATGAGACCCAACAAAGTAAAGAGACAACTCGAGACCTCACATGATGTCCAATAAATTGTTTTGTTGGGGCGATGGGGGTAGGTGGGCCTTGAAAAACTAACCCCTTAGTCTAAAGTGGGGATGACAGAAAAAAAAAAAAAAGTTTGAGAAGCCCTGACCTAATTGTACGGATCTCACTTTAAATGGCAAACCGATCATTTAAATGTTTTCACTTTGAATATGAAACGAGGAGTAAAATGTACAATGTACAATATTATCAATTATTTCACAAGGACATGTTTTAAGGATATTGTACAGTATAATTAAATCTAAAATGAATGTGATCACTTTCAGGATCATTTTATTTTTAGCCAGTAAACAACTGTTATGTACTTTTGAATCGGGTTTTCCCCTTTAAATAACAAAAATTATAGAATTTTACAATATTCATTATTATTAAATATCAAATGTGCCAACTAGTTTTACGGCATACATCATCCCCCCTTTACCCATTTGTTAAAAAGACGAAAGTTGATGCGAACGCCTACGTGCTGTCAGAAAACTAAAAGAAGAAGAATGCCTTTGTGCAATTACTGCTATCCTGGCACAAGTTATAAAACAAACAAAGTTACCAAATTTTTTTCTGAGGAGACAAAACGAAAAAGAAAGAAAAATAATAAATCAATCAATAAAATGCATCAGTCAAATAGTACAGGCAACTTCGTTAACATGGAGCCACAGACAATTTCATTCAAAAAGTCCCAATTGCTAACATAAAGATACAACAACAAATAAAGGCAAAGAAGGCCTAGTAGGTAATTACAACAGACAAAGTATTAAAAATGTCGGTCCAATAACTGCTCAGGGATGGGCAGAGCCAAAACATGTGTAGCAAGTAAGCTGGAGACTGTTGACACTGAAATAAGGCTATATGTGGCACAGATACAAGATTTATAAACTCTACTTAAAGCCCCACTTAAGAACTTTCAGTTTTGGTTTATATTGGCCGCACCAGTGAACCAAAGCGATGGCGTTTTCCCAAAAGGAAAACCACATTTACCATGAGGACTAGCGCATATAGCGTCCAACTGACACGATAATGCCACAATGATTCTGTATTACTGAACTTTCCACAGTAGGAACCTACATCCGTTTTCTACCACTTATTCCCTTTTGGGGACGTGGGGGTCGCTGGCGCCTATCTCAGCTACAATCGGGTGGAAGGAGGTGTACACCCTGGACAAGTCGCCCCCTCATTGCAGGGTCAACATAGATAGACGGACAACATTCACACCAACCTACATATTTTACTCAAACCTTATATTTGCAGTTTGAAGTCACTGCATTGTTTTTTCCTTGTACGGTTCTTTTGAGTTTGTTGCGTGGTTGGTCAGTGTGGAACTGCGAAGTATCGCGCTGGTGGGTATTTATTGCTACCACACAAATTTCCAGTAGCTAAAATTAGTATTATTATTCTGATTTGAGCATTGAAAGTCACTTACTAGTTTAGCAGGAACAGATCCAAAGCAGCATTGGTCTAAAATCTCTTGTCTTTTGACCTCACGCAAGCTAGTGAAAGTCGTGCCATTGTTGATCCTTGATTGTCCCTCCCTTTTTCTTTTTTTTTGAAAACCCGATTCAAAAGTACATAACAGTTGTTTACTGGCTAAAAATAAAATGATCCTGAAAGTGATCACATTCATTTTAGATTTAATTATACTGTACAATATCCTTAAAACATGTCCTTGTGAAATAATTGATAATATTGTACATTGTACATTTTACTCCTCGTTTCATATTCAAAGTGAAAACATTTAAATGATCGGTTTGCCATTTAAAGTGAGATCCGTACAATTAGGTCAGGGCTTCTCAAACTTTTTTTTTTTTTTCTGTCATCCCCACTTTAGACTAAGGGGTTAGTTTTTCAAGGCCCACCTACCCCCATCGCCCCAACAAAACAATTTATTGGACATCATGTGAGGTCTCGAGTTGTCTCTTTACTTTGTTGGGTCTCATGCTGTCTGCTGCTAGCCGTTTTAGACAAAGAACACACAGGGGTCTCTCCTCTGCCCCCACCTCCGCTGCCGTGAATCCAAGAGCAAGATACCCTTCGCCATATTTTCTTTTAGGTTGACTTTTTGGTTGATTAGACCCGTCATATTTTTGTTTCTCCGCAGACCTTTGAGGTGCGAGTTGCAAATGTATCCATTTTGTGTAATTGTGGTCCGCACATTAGCCTGCTACCCATCCGCGCGAAAGTTTGTTCCTCTTAGCCCCGCCTGCAAAAGTTACTGTTGCTATGTCTGTCAAACTTTCGCTCCTGCCGAGAAATTTAAAGCCTACAGGAAAAATAAGTAATTTACATTTATTTGTACGGCGGATTTCACAGACAGAATCGCAAAGTGATTTACAGTGTGTATAGAAAATGAAAGCATAGTAAAAAAAAAAAAAAAAAAAAAAATTTCCTTCCGTTCCTCGCGCCCCACCTGTCATGTCTCTATTCCCCACACTTTGAGAAATGCTGAATTAGGTCAACATTTTTCGACCCGTATGTACAGTCACCGTGTGCTCGGAGAAGAGGTAGGATTAAATATAAGTTTTACTTCTTAATATTCCTTTTCAGATTTGTTGAAAGGTGCAAATGGAACCATGTGATGTTACTTGACGTAAACATGTCTGTAACAAATACATCAAAACCATAGCCGCGTGTGTAATGACTAACATTTACATAACATTTTGTAGATGGCATTGCATGTCTTGACTTGTTCTATTCTGTCTTTTGAACGTACAAGTCAATGTCTTGTTTTTAGTGTGAGGTTTAACTGTTGTGTTTATTTTGTGTCATTGTGAAGTTTTTTTGTACCTGAAAATCAGATATCCCGGCCCCCCAGACACATTTTTTCCTCTAAATCTGCTCCCCAGGTCAAAATAATTGCCGAGTGTGACCGTGTGTGACCGTGTGTGACCGTGTGTCTTGGCTACCACTCTTTACCGCATCTCTCCATGAACCCCGAAAAAAACATCCGACCAGGAGCGTTGGGCTGCAGTGCATTGTGAGTAGGCGAGTCTTGTACATGATCATGTTCTGTCGGTTCATTTGCAAAATAAACCAGAGAGCACAACTCAACTTTGATACAAAATGAAAGTAAAAATAAGACTGAGAAGATCAAAATAATTGTCAAAGCAGCATCAAAGTTGTTGAAAGAACTATCTTGGTACCGGGTGCAAGCTGTACTACGGAGAGTAGACGTGACGGAGTCATGTTACCACATTCCAACACCCTGTTAATTGTCCGGTGGAATGCCAGAAGTTTGATAGCAACCGAACATGAATTAAAGGGATATATTAAAAATATGAAAACTAAACCACGTATAATTTGTATTCAAGAAACAGGGCTGAAGCCAAAATTAAACTTTATAATAAAAGGATATATAACGATTTGTAAAGATAGGAATGAAGGGTAAAGAGGATGATGTGCCACATTTATTAAAGAAGATGTAGTCACGGGTAAAGAAACAGCAGAACCTTTAGCAAAAACATTTGTTAAAGTGCACAGTAATGATAATTTGAGAAATGTGGAAAAACAAAAGAGAGAAAAAACAATGTGTTTAAATATTGGGGAAATGATGGAAGACAACGATAATAGCTTTACCAACACTATGGATATGACATTTTCTTTGAATGAAATGGTTCGAATTTTGAAAAAGGTTAAAAATACGTCACCGGGGAAAGACCTAGCGGGTTATCAAATGATCAAAAACTTAGGTAGCATCGTCAAAGAAGTGGTCTTGAAATGATATGACAGGATATATGAAGAAGGAGAATGACCGGCAGAGGGGAAAATTAGCGGTAACAATTCCAATATGCAAGTCAGGGTAAGACCCGGAAGAGGCAGGAAATTATAAATTTGGGGAAAAGTAATGGAAAAAAAAAAAAGATTAATGAAAGACTAGTATATTATTTAGAGTCAAAAGAAATAATCAAAAAACTAACAAAGTGGTAAATAATGTTCAAGACTGGGGAACGGCTTGAGGTTTAAGATTCTCTGTTGGAAAGACAAAAGTCATACATTTTACAAAGACAAAAGTACAAAACAAGCTCCAAATAAAAACTCTAAGGTGAAAATATAGAAGAGGTACAAGTATTTAAATATTTAGGAATATGGTTTGATAAAAATATGAACTAGTCAACCCACATCAGCAAAATAGATTTGATTAGATTAGATTAGATAGTACTTTATTTATTCCTTCAGGAGTGTTCCTTCCGGAAAATAAAAAAAAAAGGGGAAAAAGTAAAAAGGTGTTAAATATAATGAGGGCTTTGAGGGGTAATGATTGGGGGGCTGATAGGTTAACGTTGAAAACAATACATGTATATATTTATAACTTTAATTCCATCTGTTATTGATTACGGATGCATTATTTACCAATCTGCTTCAAAAACATGACTTGGGAAAATAGACCGGATCCAGTCACAGGCTTTAAGGTTATGTTGTGGAGCTACTACATCAACCCTAGTGGCAGTATTACAAGTAAAAATGAACGAAAAACCTTTGGACAAGAGGAGAGATCAACTCTCAGCAGTTTATCGGGCAACTTTAAAAGGATCCAAGCAAGGATATCCGACTTGTCCAGTGCTACCAAACTGCCAAGAAAAAGAGAAAACAAAAAAGAATAGTTTTGGGTGGATTATAGGAGACATATGTAATAAAGTTAAAATTGACAATATTAAAGTTAGTCCTACAGTACCAATGCCTGCAATACCACCGTGGATGTTTGATAACCCAAAAGAAAACATGCAATTACTAAAGAATAGAAATTTAAATAGGTACCGGATAGAAAAATGGATTGAGATATGATACATACGGATGCATCAAAAACTATAAAAAAAAATAAAATAAAGGTAAGAGCTGTAGCAGTTATCCCACAAGGAAACATAGTATTAAATAAAATAATCAGTGATAAACTATCTGTTTTTACGGGGGAATTGGTAGCAATTTATATGGCAGTTAACTGGATAGAGGAAAACAAAGCAAGGAAAGTAGTTGTGTGCTCGCAGTCCAACAGTGCATTGATGAGCATAAAAAAAAACATAGCATCAGAAACAAGACAAGATTTAGTTTATGAAATAGTTCAGGCAATCTATAGAATAAATAAAGCGGGAGGTGTGGTAACATTTCTTTGGGTTCCTTGGAAGATATTGTAGGATGGAATTCACAACACATATGATATAAAGCATTATACACGTATTTAAAAAACATTGGGTTAAATAAAAGAATATAGAGTAGGGATCCATCTTGGTCCACACTCCATTTCAACCAGAAGGTTGCTTGGCGGAAACAACCGCCCACCTCCGGAATCAGTCCCCGCCCATTCCCCTTAGGCGCGAAATTCATTTGAGCGAAAGACATTAGAGTGAGAGGAGCTCTTTAAAGCTCCTGAGAATCTTAAAAAGCTTACAGAAAACGAGAAAAACTTACAGCGGGTGTCTGTCGGACATTCACCGTCGTTTTCGATGATTTCCCCTCGGAGCAAGGATTCGATGTCTGGAGTCTTTGGCGCAATCAAGCCTTCTCCTCTGCCTGGAACGGCCGTTGACGGATCCGCCAGCGTTAAGGGAGACGAGCGAGCCGGAGATGTAAACGGAAAATCTGTAAGTAAATATATGTATATATGTATTGTATACCGCATGTTTTTTTCCTGTAAAATGAGAATCATTTGACTCACCAGACTGCGATTGTGTTAAAATGATCGCGTTAGGATCTTACGGCAATTCCTCTATGAAACAAAATAATGAATACACATAATATTAAATAATTCGAAGGTTTAAACACACCTCGATAATCATCTTCCAACTTTGTAAGATCGTTTAAACAAAGTTCATCGTCTTTCACTTCGTCGTCATCGGCTGGTAAAAAAAAAAAAGTATTACAACGTCGTACAAGTGTAATGCTTTTAACGTTTAAATGCTTAAATGGAGTTAAACCAATGTCTAATAACATGGTATAGCAGAGGTAATGGGGTGTGTGTGTGTGTGTGTGTGTGTGTGTGTGTGTGTGTGTGTGTGTGTGTGCTTGTGTGTGTGTGTGTGCGTGTGTGTGTGTGTGTGTGTGTGTGTGTGTGCGTGCGTGCGTGCGTGCGTGCGTGTGTGCGTGCGTGCGTGTCCTGTTGTTTCAAACGATCGTAAACATTTAAACTGTCAAATGGCTGGTCAGTAAAAACTGAACCCTCCTTTGTCCCCCAAACTGACCTGTTGTTTCAAACGATCGTAAACATTTAAACTGTCAAATGGCTGGCCATAGTACTGTGTTCTGCGATAGTTTTTTCCATCTGTTTAAATATGTTTTCGTGAGGTATGGAAGTTGTTTCAAACGATCGTAAACATTTAAACTGTCAAATGGCTGGTCAGTAAAAACTGAACCCTCCTTTCTCCCCTCTTCTGGTCTTAACGATGTGTGCGTACGAATGTGTGTGTGTGTGTGTGTGTGTGTGTGTGTGCGTGTCCACCAAAAACTTCCCAATCCACGGTAGATAACGATGAAAATATCGAGAAAGGGCTTCCGTCTCTTCTTTCTTTTAGCTGAAATAAGCAGATATCACCCATTTCGTATCTGAATACAAATCCAAAAGATCCCTCCATCCCGTACGCTTCCAAGTCCCATTTCTCACGCAAAGACTCGGTCGGCGGCATCTGAATACGATTTAGAAACACTCGACTTTTTTGCGGAGCGTCAATGTAAGTTTTATTATTTTTATAAATCGACACAGGCGTTTCACTAATCATGACCGAATCGAACAAAGTCTTTACGCTAACGTATAAAGCTCCAAATAATGACTAAGCCTTACACCGTCCGTTTGTACCCCTCCTCTGCGTGTGTGTGTGTGTGTGTGTGTGTGTGTGTGTGTGTGTGTGTGTGTGTGTGTGTGTGTGTGTGTGTGTGTGTCCACATCTCCACACGTAACATTCCCAGCCATCAATACATCGAAATCTGGAAGTTGTTTCAAACGATCGTAAACATTTAAACTATCAAATATATGGTCACATGCTGCTCAGATGACATTGCTTTCTTAAAAAACTGAACCCTCCTTTGTTCCCTCTCAGGTCTTAACTCCACCCTCTTCCTGGTTTAACCACTCCCACCACAGGTCTTAACTCTGCCCTCTTTCTGTTCAAAACTCCACCCTCTTCCTGGTTTAACCACTCCCACCGCAGGTCTTAACTCCACCCTCTTCCGGGTAAGCCACACCCACTTGACCTTGACATTTGACCCCGACCTTTGACTTTGACCTTTAACCTTGACCCCTCATAAATCATTAACCTTTGAACTTGACCCCTCATAAATCATTGACCTTTGATTTATGAGGGGTCATAAATCATTGATTTATGAGGGGTCATAAATCACTTTTTGACTAAAGGTATCCCCTTAAATTCTCTGGGGTGAATCATTTAATCTCCTCGCAAGGTGTAAAAGGGCTGCAGCGGAGAGAAGGAGAGAAAAGGAAGCAGACGCTGAACGCGAGAGGAAAAGAGCGAGAGGCAGACACCGACGCGGCTAGGTGAAAACTAAAGCTGAACGGTTTTATTGAAAGAATAAAACAAAAAGTCAAACTGCTCAAGTAATGTCCTTCCTTGGTGGTCCTGGGAACCTTCACGACAGCGAGAGTCCGTCACAGTCAGGTTGTGATGTTGATTTGACCATCGAATTTTGGTCATTTTTCAACCGATACTGAACAAATACAACGTTGAAACAACATGCTTTTGATGACGTTTATTCAATGTCAAGTTGTGATGTTGATTTGACCAATGAAATTTGGTAATTTTTCAAAAAAATACTGAACAAATACAACGTTGAAACAACATAACTTTTCGACAACCCCTGGCTAAAAAATGGTGGAATCGCCAGTCGAGGAGGATGTTCATTCAGTTTGTTTTTGTGGAGAAAAAAATTACACAAAACTATGGTCATTGCAAATAGCAACTATCTGGCTCTGACAAAACACTCAAATATATTAGGAGAGTAAATAATAACAGTTTCATTTGAAGAACAAGCAAAGTAAAAATTATTAGGAAAATATTATAGAATCACTGTGTAATTGTAATATTCTACAACACAAATACAACGTTGAAAAAACGTGCTTTTTGACAACGTTTATTCAATGTCAGGGGTTGTGACGTCGATTTGACCATTGAAATTTGTTCATATTTCAACCAATACTGAACATATACAACGTTGAAACAACATACTTTTTGACAACATTTATTCAATGTCAGGTTGTGACATTGATTTGACCAGAGAATTTTGTGCCTGAGAAACCTCTGGCTCCCAGGGACCAGACTTGAGGCGAGCCATAAAGGTTCGGTATATTGTATTGGTTTTGGAAATTAAAATGATCAGATAGGCGTCCACATGCTTTAATTTTTTTTCATTGGAAAATGTTTAAACACCCCTGTCTTGGTGCATGTAAACATATCAAGTGGGTTTATGGGGTGGTGACATCTGGTGGGACCGGGGGCCCAGTATTTGGTGCTAAGGCTCTCTCAGGCGGCAAAAGAGATTAAAACAACATTGAAAACTTGTTGAATTAGAGGTCCTGACATTGAGCAAGTCAAACTTAACATTGAATCGACATGCTTATTCACAACGTTTAATCAATGTTGGGTTCCGACGCTGATTTGACTATTGAAATTTGGTCATTTTTCAACCGATACTGAACAAATACAACGTGCTTTTTGACGTTTATTCAATGTCAGGTTGTGACGTTGATTTCACCATTGAACTTTGGTCATTTCCCAACCAATATTTTACAACATGATTACAACGTTGAAACAATATGCTTTTTGACGACGTTAATTCAATATCAGGTTGTGACGTTGATTTGACCATTGAAATTTAGGCATTTTTCAACAAATTACTGAACCAATATAACATTGAAACAACATACCTTTTCTACAAACCCAGCAAAAAAATAGAGAAATCGCCAGAGATCAGGCAAAATAAAAATTGTAAGTAAAATATTATAAAATAACCGTGTGATTTTAATATTCTACAACATAAATACATTTATTCAAGGTTGTGTTGTGACGTTGATTTTACCATTGAAATTTGGTCATTTTTCAACCAATACTGAACAAATACAATGTTGAAACAACATGCTTTTTGACGTTTATACAATGTCAGGTTGTGACATTGATTTCACCATTGAACTTTGGTCAATTCCCAACCGATATTCTACAACAGGGGGTAGGGAACCTATGGCTCGAGAGCCAGATGTGGCTCTTTTGATGACTGCACCTGGCTCTCAGATAAATCTTTGCTGACATTGCTTAACACGATAAGTAATGAATAATTCCGCTGGTAATCACAGTGGCAAAAATAACGTTCAAAATATAAATCATTCTCATACATTTTCATCCATCCAATCTGTTTCTACCGCACCTGTTCAAAAGTCGCTTTAATGGTAAGAATTATTTTATTTATTTTTGGTTAGCCTCAGAAAAACAATGTTATTAAAAAGAAAATAAGACTTATTATACTCTAAAAATTTTGATCTTTCTTAAAAATCCACGCATATAGTTGTATTCAGTGTAAAAAAATATAAAATGATATGGCTCTTACGGAAATACTTTTAAAAATGTTTGGCTTGTATGGCTCTCGCAGCCAAAAAGGTTCCCGACCCCTGTTCTACAACATGAATACAACGTTGAAACTACATGCTTTTTGACGACGTTTATTCAATATGCGTGTAAGCTTTTCCGACTTACAAAAGCTACGCTGGAAGCCAGTTGCTCAGGTTTGACAGGAGTTTTAATAATGATCTTCTTACAACAGGTATGTTCCGACTTTTCAGTCTCGCAGGTCTGACCTCCTTCCTTGCACCCTGCCGCTCACTGTTAAAGACAACAGATGAAGTGAAGTGAATTATGTTTATATAGCGCTTTTTCCTCAAGTGACTCAAAGCGCTTTTCACATCCATTTTCTACCGCTTATTCCCTTTTGGGGTCGCGGGGGGGGGCTGGCGCCTATCTCAGCTACAATCGGGCAGAAGGCGGGGTACACCCTGGACAAGTCGCTTCCTCATCGCAGGGCCAACACAGATAGACAGACAACATTCACACTCACATTCACACACTAGGGCCAATTTAGTGTTGCCAATCAACTTATCCCCAGGTGCATGTCTTTGGAAGTGGGAGGAAGCCGGAGTACCCGGAGGGAACCCACGCATTCACGGGGAGAACATGCAAACTCCACACAGAAAGATCCCGAGCCTGGATTTGAACCCAGGACTGCAGGAACTTCGTGTTGTGAGGCAGACGCACTAACCCCTCTGCCACCGTGAAGCCCAGCGCTTTTCACAGTGAAACCCAATATCTAAGTTACAATTAAACCAGTGTGGGTGGCACTGGGAGCAGGTGGGTAAAGTGTCTTGCCCAAGGACACAACGGCAGTGACTAGGATGGCGGAAGCAGGGATGATTAGTTTAAAGGCCTACCTAAACCCACTACTACCGACCACGCAGTCTGATAGTTTATATATCAATGATGAAATATTAACATTGCAACACATGCCAATACAGCCTTTTTAGTTTACTAAATTGCAATTTTAAATTTCCCGCAAAGTGTCCTGTTGAAAACGCCGCGGTATGATGACGCGTGCGTTTGACGTCACCGGTTGTAGCGGACATTATTTTCCAGCCCGATCCAAGCTATAAGTAGTCTGCTTTAATCACGTAATTCCACAGTATTCTGGACATCTGTGTTCCTGAGTCTTTTGCAATTTGTTCAATTAATAATGGAGAAGTCAAAGTAGAAAGATGGAGGTGGGAAGCTTTTAGCCTTTAGCCACACAAACACGGCCGGTGTTTCCTTGTTTAAAATTCCCGAAGATGAAGCTTTACTATGGATCAGAGCGGTCAAGCGAACATAGATCCCGACTACATGTCAACCGGCAGTTTTCGGTGAGGAAATTGTGGTAATAAGTCGCCTCTTACTGGAGAGAATTATCCTAGTAAATGTGTCTAATAACATCTGAATCGCCGTCACTGCCCCCGCCTTTTTTTTACTGGTCCTTCACTCTAAATTTCCTCATCCACGAATCTTTCATCCTCGCTCAAATTAATAGGGAAATTGTCACGTTCCCGGTCCAAATAGCTCTAGCTGCTGCTGGCTATGATTGTAAACAATGTGAGGATGTGATGAGCCCTACAACCCGTGATGTCACGCGCACATCGTCTGCTACTTCCGGTAAAGGCAAGGCTTTTTTATTAGCGACTAAAAGTTGCAAACTTTATCGTCGATGTTCTCTATTAAATCCTTTCAGCAAAAATATGGCAATATCGCGAAATGATCAAGTATGACACATAGAATGGACCTGCTATCCCCGTTTAAATAAGAAAATCTCACTTCAGTAGACCTTTAACACGTACCACCTGCGCAAACTAATCATCTGACAGCTGTGTCTCTCAGTCAACACATGCCACGCCCTCGTCTGAGGGTGCACTTTCTCCAGCAGCCCAGACGGGGTCGCTGACCTTTACTCCAACAGTGCGCTGATCACAATCCTCCTCCACAATCCGGTTGTGACGTTGATTTGACCATTGAAATTTGGTAATTTTCCAACCAATATTGAATAAATATAACGTTGAAACAACATGCATTTTGACAACGTTAATTCAATATCAGGTTGTGACGTTGATTTGACCACTGAAATTTGGGCATTTTTCAACAAAATACTGAACAAATAACAACGCTGAAACAACATATCCTTTCTACAACCCCTGGCAAAAATAAAATGGTGTAATCGCCAGACGAGGAGGAAAACTATGGTCATTGCAAATAGCAACTATCTGGCTTTGAGAAACACTAAATCGTGGTAGTTAGTGAGTTTCATTTGAAGATCGAGCAAAGTAAAAATTCTTAGGAAATATTATAAAATCACAGTGTAATTTTTAATTTCCAAAACTAACGCCTGGATCAGGTTAAATATGTTCATTAGTCCATCCATCCATCCATTTTCTTCCGCTTATCCGAGGTCAGGTCGCGGGGGCAGCAGCCGAAGCCCAGACTTCCCTTTCCCAGCCACTTCGTCTAGCTCCTCCCGGGGGATCCCGAGGCGTTCCCTGGCCAGCCGGGAGACATAGTCTTCCCAACGTGTCCTGGGTCTTCCCCGCGGCCTCCTACCGGTTGGGGGTGCCCTAAACACCTCCCCAAGGAGGTATTCGGGTGGCATCCTGACCAGATGCCCGAACCAGTTCATCTGGCTCCTCTCGATGTGGAGGAGCACCGGCTTTACTTTGAGCTTCTCACCCTCTCTCTAAGGGAGAGCCCCGCCACGTATTATTCCGTTACAAATGGTATCCATAACTACGCCCTGATGAAAACACCTTTGACACCTCTGTTAAGGTTTAAATTTGCACTTGATGCATTTCAATCTTCAGTTTGTCCACTAGATGGCACTACTTCACCACCGTTCAAGGCATGCAGCAACATTTGATCTTTTCTGCATAGGTGCCTTGCTGCTGAAATGATGAAAGTGCATTTGTTTGTGATTAGTGTGTAAGATTTTAAACAATCTAATTATTATATAGTATTAAAGGCCTACATAAACCCACTACTACCGACCACGCAGTCTGATAGTTTATATATCAATGATGAAATATTAACATTGCAACACATGCCAATACGGCCTTTTTAGTTTACTAAATTGCAATTTAAAATTTCCCGCGAGGTATCCTGTTGAAAACGTGGCGGAATGATGACACGTAAGCATGACGTCACGGACTGTCAGGAAATATTAGCTCAGCACCAGTTACGGCTAAAAGTAGTCTCTTTTCATCGCATAATTACACAGTAATTTGGACATCTGTGTTGCTGAATCTTTTGCAATCTGTTCAATTAATAATGGAGACTATAAAGAACAATGCTGTTGGTGGAAAGCGGTGGATTGCAGCTGTCTTTAGCACCGAGACACAGGCGGTGATTCTGTTTTTAACACGGAGCGGTCAGGCGAACATGTTCCTCTACGTCAACCAGCATGTTTTTGGATGGGAAAACTGTGACGTATATCTTACCGGAGACATCATTGGATTATTCATCCTCCTGCAGTAGCTGTTTAAAAGGCAACTGTGAGCTTGGCTCCTCGGCTTCTCTCTGAGACACTGCGTGTTCACCGCAGCCATCCGACCTCGAGGTATGTCTTTACAATCTAACTAAAACACTATTAAAACAATAAGCAGATAAGGGATCTTCCAGAATTATCCTAGTAAGTGTGTCTAATTACATCTGAAACGCTCACATTGTCGCCTCCCGGAGCAGTCGCTTTCTATTTTATTTTATTATTTATTTTTTATTCTAGTCCTTCGCTATCAATATCCTCATCCACAAATCTTTTATCCTCGCTTAAATTATTGGGGGAATTGTCGTTTTCTCAGTCCAAATAGCTCTTGCTGCTGGAGGCTCCCATTAAAAACAAAGTGAGGACGTGAGGAGCCCTCACCCTTGTGATGTCATCGTCTGCATTAAAAACAAAGTGAGGACGTGAGGAGCCCTCACCCTTGTGATGTCATCGTCTGCGACTTCCTGTAAAGGTAAGGCTTTTTTATCAGCACCAAAAGTTGCAAACTTTATCGTGGATGTTCTCTACTAAATCCTTTCAGCAAAAATATGGCAATATCGCGAAATGATCAAGTATGACACATAGAATGGACCTGCTATCCCCGTTTAAATAAGAAAATCTCATATCAGTAGGCCTTTAAACAGTGGCGTGTCAAACATACTGGTCCTCCGAAAGGTTAAAAACACCAAAATATAATATGTAGTAGTTTTAAAATACTTATTCAACATGACATAAAGACAAATGAATGAGGATATTTAAGGAACTTTTTACAGGTATGTCATTTTCAGGCTGACTTACTTGGTAACAATAAAGACAAAATGACTGTTACAGTTGGCTTTTATTATTTAATGCAACTTCTGTACCCCCTTCTGCATTCGTACCTCGCTTTTCCTGACCCGAGTAATGCATTCTACTCCGATATGTTCCACCCAAGTAGGATCATTCTTCATACATTGGGGGGAAAAAAATAGCAGGCAAAATCCTTATCAGTGTGTAGCAAAAGTAGAATAAACACGTTGGGTATTTGCTTTGTATCATCTCATTTAATTCCAACAGTTAGTAAGAAAAACAATATTCTAACATGTACATTCGGCATAAATTCAGTTCATCTTAAGGCCTTAAACTTTGCTATGTTACATTGGACTCAAAGAGTTGACATGATGCTCCTGGAAGTGCGTCAAACCAACGGCAGCAACATTCCTTGATATTTCACTGCTATAAATTAACAGCCATTCACACAATGTTCTTCTCGCTCGCTCTTTCTCTCGGAAACACACACACAGATTGACTCCTGTCTAATCAAGGCAAACTGTACACACCCAGTGGTGTGTGTTGTTCTCGTGATGAAGCGGATGCGAGCGGTGGTAATGTCCATGTTTTACTGCGGGTAGGCTTCAATTACCATGGCATGGCCCTAAGAAAAAAAACATGTCAGCAGTCAACAAAAGTTTGATAAGTGGTGAAGCGCTATTGCTCACCTGTCCTCCTGCAGCACATGCCGCCACCAGACCGTACTGTCCTCCATCTTTCTGGAGTCTGTGTGCGACCGTGGTGACCAGTCTGCAGCCGGTGGCACCGAACGGATGACCCAGAGACAGAGAGCCTCCCCAGTTGTTGAACTTCTCCATTGGAGGAGTACCCACCTGTTAGGAGATATTAGGTCAGTGGGGTTGTCAGGATACCAGAATTTTAGTAGTCGATACAGATACCTGTGAATTTCAACAATTCCAGATAAAAAATAATAAACTGAACCTATGTATTTAAAAATCCACTACTTCATTTAAAATCGAGTTATAAAGTATACAGGTACTAAAAGTAATGCGGTACTAATGAATTGAAAACGATACTATAAATTATTGGTATTGTTCATTATCAATAGCGCCATTTCTATTGGTATTTGTAATGCTCCATTTGTAGTGCAAAAATGCTCATTGTCATTTCTGTATTATTTATTTCGCTCACTGCGTCTTTGCTATCACTTTTACCATCATATTTGTACATATCGTATGTGCTGATGTTGCTCTATTGTTGTTGTTGTTGTGTTTGCTGTAATAAAGTCAAATACAAATAAGGTAACAAGAAAAGTATCCTACACTTCTCTTTTGTAAAGTAAATCTGAACAGCCGACATGGGCATCTACATCAACTATATGATTTGCCTGAGAAGCTGGACAAAAAAAACAAAAAATAGAAAAAAACAACAAAAACGGTACTATACGCCTTTGAAAAATACCGGAACTTTTTTTCATCAGCATTCTGCTGTGCGGCGATGACCTACAGAGCCGAGGATCATGTTCAGTGTGTCAGCGTGCACACACTGCTATAGCAGAAAGTGTGAAGAGGGAAAAAAATGACCAAAAGGCAATTCTACTGGTTAATAAACAGGTTGCGTGAGGGGCAATATGGAGTTATTGGTGGTTCAAAACAATCGATCAAGGTGACGTCACTCTGCAAGCTGTGCTTTAAAACAGTGGTCCCCAACGTTTTTGTAGCTGCGGACCGGTCAAAGCTTGATAATTTGTCCCGCGGCGCAGGGGGGGATTTTTTTTGTCATGAAAAAGGGATTTTTTTTGGGGTTGGTGCACTAATTGTAAGTGTATCTTGTGTTTTTTATGTTGATTTAATAATCAAAAAATAAAAAAAAATCTTCTGCGGTCCAGTGGTTGGGGACCACTGCTTTAAAACATGCCTCGACAAAGGTGGAGAGACATTCCACCTGTGCTTCAAACTTGGGTAAACATGTAAATAACAATCATCCAGACCTGCAAAATGAGTTTCAGTTCCATTGTGCACATATAGATACGTAGACGCGCACGCAGCTGTTTGGCTTGATGCCAAATATTAGTGGAGTCAAAACCGCCCATGTAACGTAAACTAATGCAAATTAAATCACTGAATTTTGTAACAAATTGATACAATTTGTATTTTATCTTTAACAATCTTTTTTTTCCTGCTTCATGTCTTATCTGTGTACTTATATCAATAGTATTGTTTTCAGTATTTACTTATTGTAGAACCTGCTATGTGTGTTATCTGTGTACTTTTATCCATAGTCCGGTTTTAGTATTTATTTATTGTAGTACCTGCTACATGTCTTATATGTGTACTTTTATCAATATTAATGTTTTCAGTATTTATTTATTGTAGTACCTGCCATGTGTCTTATCTGTGTACTTTTATCCATTGTCCGGTTTAATATTTATTTATTGTATTTTTCTTCAAGAACAGACTAAAAGTGGCAGCCATAAATCATTAAGCTTTTACAATGTCAATAAAGCTTTCTATTCTAAATGATTTTAGGCTAAATGATACATATAACATTTTAAATGTGTTCCCTTGAGCGCATCAAGAAAAGCCCAATGTATTTAACGCCTTTTAAATTTGTGTTTTAATCTTGTGAAATTGTTCTTTCAGAGTATGTTTCATGTATCGTAAACTGTTTTGTTAAAATTAAACCAAAAATGAATTTATTTTTGTGGTGCCCTTTATTTTGAAAAGTATCAATAAGTATTGAAATACATTTTGGTACCGGTACCAAAATATTGGTATCGAGACACCCTTAATTGGAACGGTTTTAAAGTGTGAAGTATTTAAGATCGCTGTACTTCAAGAATTTTTTTGCACAGAATTAAAAATGCAGTATCAGCTCCGAAGAGGTAACTAAACATAAAAAAGCAAACAATACTGTAAATATAAATATCCTCATAAACAACAATAGTCAATTATTCTATATTCTAAAAAAAGAACCGCAGTGACGTGGAGATTTCAACTACATAAACAACATTGCTCCTAATATTCCTACAATGTGGTAGTATGACATCATGTAATTGTAATGAAATAGGCTAATAAGTCTTAACATGTCTTTAAAAACATGTCTTTAAAATTTACAGTTTTGTGTTTTTATTCATTATTAGTTTCAGCCTTTTCTCATTAGGTTGTCTTTTTGCTATTTTTCCCTTGTTGCTGTTTTTTTTGTTTTTGTTTATTATTACATTGCACGACGGGCCCATAACAAGAGCTGTGTTCAGCAAATGGCCCCCAGACCAAATGTTGCCTTCCTGGTGAAAAAAAATAAAGCAGTGGTGTTCAAAATGTTGCTAAATGATAGAAGAGGGTCTCTAAGTGGAGTTTTCTTGGCACTTATAGCAACTGGAGGCTTTCTGCACTCTGGTAATGTACACTCCCTGGGCTTGTGGAGGCGGATCTCCGCTCTCACTCGCGCGGAAAATACTGTTGGGATTGCTTGTATTAAATGATGCAAAATACCCTCTTTTCACTTTTAACATGCACATCTGCTCACTAAATACAGAAAAAAACTAAGTGGCATTACAGATCATTTCTGCTACGTCTTTTTCTCTGGGGCGGTATAGTTCGGTTGGTAGATCGGCCGTGCCAGCAACTTGAGGGTTCCAAGTTCGATCCCTGCTTCCGCCATCCTGATCACTGCCGTTCTGTCCTTGGGCAAGATACTTTACCCACCTGCTCCCGGTACCACCCACACTGGTTAAAATGTAACTTAGATATTGGGTTTCACTATGTAAAGTGCTTTGAGTCACTAGAGAAAAGCGCTATATAAATCTACTTCACTTCACTTCTGGCAAACCAGAAAAGAGTTGTGAAGAGTTCTGACACACTTCCATTAGCATTTGTTTATTTTTTTAAGACAGCAGGCGTTCTTCCTCGGCACTGACTCTGTGTTCAGAGGCCGAGAATTGACGCAATAAGCAGAGGGAAAAGTGTTGTACAGTATTCGGTATAGACGATACTGAAAATACTTGGTATAGAGATGAACATAAATACTAATTACAGAACAAAGACAGCAAATAAGTAAGTTTACCTTTGATTTTCTGCCCATGTATGTCTGGGCGAACCAGTCAGAGTCCATAGCCTTCAGATTTGCCATTATCTGACCCTGGAACATATTTTAGGGTTAATACACAAGAACATAGCATTTCATCCAGTAGGAATCTTGGTTATCACAATCTTAAAACCCAAGCACAGAAAATTTAGGATCTTACTGCAAACGCCTCGTGGAACTCAAACACATCGATGTCATTCATGGTCAAACCAGCACGTTCCAGAACCTTGGGTGTACCGTATGTTGGTCTGAAAGGGTCAGAGAAGAGTTTTATTATCTTACATAAAAAAAGTACAATACAGGCCAAAAGTTTGGACACACCTACTCATTTCAATGTGTTTTTTTTATTTCCATGACTTTTTACATTGTAGATTGTCACTGAAGGCATCAAAACTATGACACCTGTGAAGTGAAAACCTTTTCAGGTGACTACCTCTTGAAGCTCATCGAGAGAATGCACAAAACAGTAATCAGAGCAAAGAGTGGTTATTTTGAAGAAACTACAATATAAAACATGTATTCAGTTGTTTCACCTTTTTTTGTTAAGTACATAACTCCAGATGTGTTCATTCATAGTTTTGATGCCTTCAGTGACAATCAGTGAAAATAAAGAAAACCCATTAAATGAGAAGGGTGTGTCCAAACTTTTGGCCTGTACTGTATATACACATTAGGGATTGGTTCCAATATCTGGTACGTTTTTTTTGGCACCAACTGAATCCCACCCGTGCTACCGGGCACTGATTTACATCAAATCCAACTGTGCCATGTTACGGTACCTTGGTTGCTCTTGACGAGAGCGGACTGAGCCAAACTACCTCTAGGTAATGTTGCAATTTCCAATGCCAATTAGGAAACTGACTCAAAAAACCCTCGGATTTAAGTTAAGTAAGGCTTCACTTTTCAAAAAAATCCCTAGCTTGATGCAAATATTCATGCTACTGATGAGCATTAGCCATTTTACATGGCGATTTCAACACCTCCAATTCTCCATCCATCCATCCATCATCTTCCGCTTATCCGAGGTCGGGTCGCGGGGGCAGCAGCCTAAGCAGGGAAGCCCAGACTTCCCTATCTCCAGCCACTTCGTCTAGCTCTTCCCGGGGGATCCCGAGGCGTTCCCAGGCCAGCCGGGAGACATAGTCTTCCCAACGTGTCCTGGGTCTTCCCCGTGGCCTCCTACCGGTTGGACGTGCCCTAAACACCTCCCTAGGGAGGCGTTCGGGTGGCATCCTGACCAGATGCCCGAACCACCTCATCTGGCTCCTCTCGATGTGAAGGAGCAGCGGCTTTACGTTGAGCTCCTCCCGGATGGCAGAGCTTCTCACCCTATCTCTAAGGGAGAGCCCCGCCACACGGCGGAGGAAACTCATTTCGGCCGCTTGTACCCGTGATCTTATCCTTTCGGTCATGACCCAAAGCTCGTGACCATAGGTGAGGATGGGAACGTAGATCGACCGGGAAATTGAGAGCTTTGCCTTCCGGCTCAGCTCCTTCTTCACCACAACGGATCGATACAACGTCCGCATTACTGAAGACGCCGCACCGATCCGCCTGTCGATCTCACGATCCACTCTTCCCCCACTCGTGAACAAGACGCCTAGGTACTTGAACTCCTTCACTTGGGGCAGGGTCTCCTCCCCAACCCGGAAATGGCACTCCACCCTTTTCCGGACGAGAACCATGGACTCGGACTTGGAGGTGCTGATTCTCATTCCGGTCGCTTCACACTCGGCTGCGAACCGATCCAGTGAGAGCTGAAGATCCCGGCCAGATGAAGCCATCAGGACTACATCATCTGCAAAAAGCAGAGACCTAATCCCGTGGCCACCAAACCGGAACCCCTCAACGCCTTGGCTGCGCCTAGAAATTCTGTCCATAAAAGTTATGAACAGAATCGGTGACAAAGGACAGCCTTGGCGGAGTCCAACCCTCACTGGAAACGTGTCCGACTTACTGCCAGCAATGCGGACCAAGCTCTGACACTGATCATACAGGGAGCGGACTGCCACAATAAGACAGTCCGATACCCCATACTCTCTGAGCACTCCCCACAGGACTTCCCGAGGGACACGGTCGAATGCCTTCTCCAAGTCCACAAAGCACATGTAGACTGGTTGGGCAAACTCCCATGCACACTCAAGAACCCTGCCGAGAGTATAGAACTGGTCCACAGTTCCACGACCAGGACGAAAACCACACTGTTCCTCCTGAATCCGAGGTTCGACTATCCGGCGAAGCCTCCTCTCCAGTACACCTGAATAAACCTTACCGGGAAGGCTGAGGAGTGTGATCCCACGATAGTTGGAACACACCCTCCGGTCCCCCTTCTTAAAGAGAGGGACCGCCACCCCGGTCTGCCAATCCAGAGGTACCGCCCCCGATGTCCACGCGATGCTGCAAAGTCTTGTCAACCAAGACAGCCCCACAGCATCCAGAGCCTTAGGGAACTCCGGGCGGATCTCAGCCACCCCCGGGGCCTTGCCGCCGAGGAGCTTTTTAACTACCTCAGCGACCTCAGCCCCAGAAATAGGAGAGTCCACTACAGATTCCCCAGGCACCGCTTCCTCAAAGAAAGACGTGTTGGTGGGATTGAGGAGGTCTTCGAAGTATTCCCTCCACCGATCCACAACTTCCGCAGTCGAAGTCAGCAGACCACCATCCGCACCATACACGGTGTTGATAGTGCACTGCTTCCCCTTCCTGAGGCGCCGTATGGTGGTCCAGAATCGCTTCGAAGCCGTCCGGAAGTCGTTTTCCATGGCTTCCCTGAACTCTTCCCATGTCCGAGTTTTTGCCTCCGCGACCGCTAAAGCTGCACACCGCTTGGCCCGTCGGTACCTGTCCACTGCCTCTGGAGTCCTATGAGCCAAAAGAACCCGATAGGACTCCTTCTTCAGCTTGACGGCATCCCTCACTGCTGGTGTCCACCAACGGGTTCTGGGATTACCGCCACGACAGGCACCAACAACCTTGCGGCCACAGCTCCAATCAGCCGCCTCGACAATAGAGGTTCGGAACATGGTCCACTCGGACTCAATGTCCCGCACCTCCCTCGTGACATGTTCAAAGTTCTCCCGGAGGTGTGAATTGAAACTCTCTCTGACAGGAGACTCTGCCAGACGTTCCCAGCAGACCCTCACAATGCGCTTGGGCCTGCCAGGTCTGTCCGGCATCCTCCCCCACCATCGCAGCCAACTCACCATCAGGTGGTGATCGGTAGAAAGCTCCGCCCCTCTCTTCACCCGAGTGTCCAAAACATAAGGCCGCAAATCCGATGACACAACTACAAAGTCGATCATGGAACTGCGGCCTAGGGTGTCCTGGTGCCAAGTGCACATATGGGCACCCTTATGTTTGAACATGGTGTTTGTTATGGACAATCCGGGACGAGCACAAAAGTCCAATAACAAAACACCACTCGGGTTTAGGTCCGGGCGACCATTCTTCCCAATCACGCCTCTCCAGGTTTCACTGTCGTTGCCAACATGAGCGTTGAAGTCTCCCAGTAGGACAATGGAATCACCCGGAGGAGCACTTTCCAGTACTCCCTCGAGTGTACCCAAAAAGGGTGGGTATTCTGAACTGCTGTTTGGTGCGTAAGCACAAACAACAGTCAGGACCCGTCCCCCCACCCGAAGGCGAAGGGAAGCTACCCTCTCGTCCACCGGGTTGAACTCCAACGTGCAGGCTTTGAGCCGGGGGGCAACGAGAATTGCCACCCCAGCCCGTCGCCTCTCACTGCCGGCAACACCAGAGTGGAAGAGGGTCCAGTCCCTCTCGAGAGAACTGGTTCCAGAGCCCTTGCTGTGCGTCGAGGTGAGTCCGACTATATCCAGCCGGAACTTCTCTACCTCACGCACTAGCTCAGGCTCCTTCCCCCCCAGTGAGGTGACGTTCCACGTCCCAAGAGATAGCTTCTGTAGCAGAGGATCGGACCGCCAAGTGCCCTGCCTTCGGCTGCCGCCCAGCTCACAATGCACCCGACCTCTATGGCCCCTGCTATGAGTGGTGAGCCCATTGGAGGGATGACCCACGTTGCCTCTTCGGGCTGTGCCCGGCCGGGCCCCATGGGGACAGGCCCGACCACCAGGCGCTCGCCATCGTGCCCCAACTCCGGGCCTGGCTCCAGAGCGGGGCCCCGGTGACCCACGTCCGGGCGAGGGAAATCTGGGTTCATTTTGTTGTAATTCCATAGAAGTCTTTGAGCTGCTCTTTGTCTGATCACTCACCTAGGACCTGTTTGTCTTGGGAGACCCTACCAGGGGGCATGAAAGCCCCCAGACAACATAGCTCCTAGGATCATTGGGACACGCAAACTCCTCTACCACGGTAAGGTAGCAGCTCAGAGAGGAGACCAATTCTGTTCATTAAAATTACAACTCAGATGCGTAATAAAAAAGTACAACACTTACACTATTAACACTTTTTTAAGGCGCTACAAAATATTGGATTCAGCAAAGACTGGATTGACCAGGGAACACCACAAACTACACACTAGTGCCATCTAACGTCTCAGACTTGGAATTTTTTTGTCATACTTGCAAATGGTAAATATTTTATATCTTGTTTTATTAACACGTGGATAGCAGTTATCATGATGAGCTCATGTTTAAATGTTGCAATAAAAATTTTATTTTTTTAAATAAAAAAATAGTACCATTTAACAACACACACAAATGTACCAAAAATTGGTACTGCTGAGTAGCAGTATGGATTTTTTCGATTTAAATGTGAACAGCACCCATACCAAACTGTAAGATATACTATTTTCAAGGACTGTGATTCTTTCGGCATCACACGATTCGATTTAATTCTTGGGAGTAACAATTCGATTCAGAATCGATTCAAAACGATTGTTGATTCAAAGTAGGGCTGGGCGATATGGCCTTTTTTAAATATCTTGATATTTTTAGGCCATATCGCATAATACGATATATATTACGATATTTTACCTTGGCCTTGAATGAACACTTGATGCATATAATCCAGCTGTATGATGATTCTATGTGTCTACATTCAAACATTCTTCTTCATACTGCATTCATATATGCTACTTTTAAACTTTCATGCAGAGAGGGAAATCACAACTAAGTTAATTAGCCAAAAGTGTATTTATTCAAGTTATTAAGCAGTGGCACAAACATTCATGTAATTTCCAAAACAGAAAGTGCAAGATTGTCAGAGACATTTTAAGTGTCAAATAAAAATGAGCTGCATAATAGGAAAACAAATAGTATTCGTCCTTCACTATGTGGTAGGTTACTACGGACGTTATGAAATTCTCTTCATTCTCTAGCGAGTGACTTTTTAAATGATGCTACATATTAGCAGTAATGCTACTTTTTATAGCAACGCTTTTGCCCCACACTTGACAAATTACGGTTGTCTGTTCGACATATTCCCACTTGAAGCCAAACCACCACCAGACGACGGACCCCCCGCTGTTTTATTGGGAATTAAGTCTTCCTTCATTTGTTACCAGATTCGCACCTTCTTTCTCTCGTATTACGTTAACATCACAGCTAACGTTACCCAGTTTGCTACCTCTCTGCTAGGCGAGGGCGTATACATACATATCTGAGGTATGACGTGACAGTATGTGACGTGTAAGTTTGTGCGCTTGATTGTCTGTGAGAAGGAGAGACAGGAAAGAGTGAGAAGAGCCTGTAGTGTTATACCTGCAGCTAAAAGCAACTGCGTGAGAACGTAGATTTGAATATTACGATATAGTCATTTTCTATATCGCACAGAGACAAACCCGCGATATATCGTATAAATCGATATATCGCCCAGCCCTAATTCAAAGTCAGTACTTTTTAATAACATTGGGTGTCAGTTCTATGATTAAATAAATTCCTCAACAAAGTAGATAAACAGCTCTGATACATTTCTATATTGCTTAAAAGAAAACTGGTTGTTTTTAATAAAATTCTACCCAAACATTTAATAAAGTCCAATACAAGTAAGGCAACAAGAGAAGTATCCAAGACTTATATTTTCCATAGTAAGTCTGTACAGCAGATATCATCATCTACATCAACAATGTGATTTCCCTGAGTGGCTAGGCAGGACAGATTAAAAAAATAAATAAATAATATATATATATATTTTTTAATTGATTAAAAATAGTCTGAAATATAATAGTTTCATTCTAAAATCAATATTTTTGACACCCTTAGTTTTTCTATACAGGTTCACAGGTGGCCTGGAGTCTATCCTAGCTAAAAGGGCATATATGGATAAACAACTACTTCTCTCATTTACACCTGTAGACTTACAACTGTCAATTAGCCCTAAAACGGAGGTGAGTGGTGATGGAAACCCAATAGACTCACCCGAGCAGCAGCTGATCTTTAGGATCCTGAGACACGTAGACAAAGTCTCTGGGAGGAAGCAAATAAGGAAAGATCAACAAATTGTGGGAAACTAACTAAACCAAGAGCAGGCACAGCTACCTCAGGTAGGCCTTAGGCTTGTAACCCATCGCTAGAGCTTTCTCTTCAGACATGATTAGCACAGCAGAGGCACCGTCGGTCTGAAAGCATCAATATGCATGAAAATATCACTGGACCCCACAAAAGTTGCACCGAGGTGAATGTGCTTACCAGGAAGGAGGAGTTGGCGGCGGTGACTGTGCCATGAGGTTTAATGAAGGCTGGTCTCAGTTTGCCCAACTGCTCCATGGAGGATGGACGGATACCGTTGTCCTTGGAAACAATGTCCCTGCCTGAAAAGACAAATTAAATAAATGATAAATGATAAATGGGTTGTACTTGTATAGCGCTTTTCTACCTTCAAGGTACTCAAAGCGCTTTGACACTACTTCCACATTTACCCATTCACACACACATTCACACACTGATGGAGGGAGCTACCATGCAAGGCGCCAACAAGCACCCATCAGGAGCAAGGGTGAAGTGTCTTGCTCAGGACACAACGGACGTGACGAGGTTGGTACTAGGTGGGATTTGAACCAGGACCCCTCGGGTTGCGCACGGCCACTCTCCCACTGCGCCACGCCATCCCTATATCATAGTTTGTGTTTTTTTACTGCATTCTTTATGTTTATTTACTAGTACTTCATTATTGTATGGGTGTTGAGATAGTTTTTTTTTTAAATTATTTATCTATGCGTAGTGCAATCAATAGTGTGCAATATGTATTATTTACTACTAGTTTTTCCATATCGTTTCAATTGTTTCTGTACGTAAACACCTGCGTTGCAACCATATGATTTCCCCATTTGAAATAAAAATCGATCCTATATCCTCTATTATTTATATGCATGCAGTTACCACATGCATCTTCTCCTATTTCTCAATAATGTGCTTCAAGATACACTTTGTACATGTAATTATGTTTCGAAAGAGGACAAAATGCTATTTGAAGTGGGTTGTTGAGGGGAAAACGTAGGTCCCAGGGAGAGACTTGATAAGTATCTGTGTGTTCGTAAACTGTGGCAATATGCCTTAGGGATGTAACAATATGAACGTTTCATATCAGTTATTGTGACCAATATTATGAAAATTATTATCACAGTATTGTCAGATGTCCCCAAAAAGTAAGCAGACACACACTGAAAGTTTTAAAACACTAATAATGTATTTTATTCCAGCTAGCATTTAAGGTGGCTAGAATTTAGTGGGCTAGCTGAAAGGGGCAGCATCACTAAGTTTGTCAACTTGTGGTAATTAAATACTATTCTATGATAATTCATATTTAAAATCGGTAATACTAACTGTCGGGAATGTTACAGCGGTTTATAATGATACCTGTAATTTTTACATTCCTCGTCAGGTAAGGCAGATATATTGCTCACCAGAATTAATTGCTCCACAAAATTCCACCGATAGACACTATTATCAGCATTATTTTAAGGCAATAATAGGCACTAACAGTTAGAATATATAATAAATATGCAAGTAACACTTTCATACGTAAAAATCTTTAGTTTCGCATTAATATTTTGTGCTATTGTAATTAGAAAGTCAATAACTTTAAATTTCCCTGAAATAAGTAAACAAATAGATACAATTTACTTCTAACCTGGTTTACCAAAAATTGCCGTCAGTAATTATTGTACAGTTTGAAGTACAGTTTTACCCCACATTAAAAAACTGGGTCAGGTGGTTTGAGTTGTCTTTTTTGTTGCCATCACTTTCTAAAAAAATTGGCAGATTGTGTTGATGGGTTCATCTTGCTCACTGAGTTGAAGCTGAAATATTCCCACACCATGACATTTGGCATTGGAATCAACCTTTGTCCTGCTATTTTTTGTTAATTTGAGGTGCTTCTCACGAGCGACTAGCAAGGCTCTGTCAGTGCATCTCGTGATTAAGATAGCAGCTCCGCCTCCACCCACACAGACAAAGATTGTGGACAAGAGGAATCTCTCGATTTATTGAATTCTGCTATTGAATGTACACGTTTGTGCTGACAGTAGGGCTGCAACTAAAGATTATTTTGATAGTCGATTAGTCAACAATTATCTTAATGATTAGTCGATTGATCAGATAATAAAGCGTATACAAATTTAATATCTTTAATTTTTCCATCGACTTCTAAATACAGCCTAAGTTACTAATCGTTGCAGCCCTAGCAGAGAGGGATGCAGAGTCAACCCTCTTGCACTCTGTGGCAATTTAAAGACTTTAGCAAAATGTTTGAGTTCATTTATATTTATCGTACGATTAATTTATTTTTGATTACCCACCCAACCTTGTGGTGCTACTTGTACGCCCCACTTTTCGTACGACTTGGCTTTTTGCCCATGTATCATTCCGCAGAATTGAGTGCCCAAACAAAGAATCTGTTGATCAATTAGTTTTGTTTTGTTTAAATACTGTGTGAGTCTAACTGTGTTTTAATTTGGGTGGCCAGCTGCAACGATCGCGTTGTTTATCCACAGTGCAAAGCTGCTTCTAAGATACTAATTCTTACCACTATGGCGGATAATAAAGCTTCTTCCAAGTATCATAATCCCTAGAGGACTAGAGGAAAAGTAATGTCTAAGCATGCTACACACACTGAGTAGTACGAAATCAGAAGCTAATTGCTAAGTGTTACATGTAGAGTAAGGGTGATCGATCCAAATGTTGATACTATCGATATCTACTATAGTATTAGTATATTAACATTACTAAAGTAATTAGATCAATATTTTTCCTGTTGTTATCATTACTAAACCTAACAATTTTGTGCTTGTTTAGTGTGTACGTTAAAAATGTTTTTAATGTAGCATTGAGTACATCATCTGATTTACAACAATACCGGCAAATTAAAAATGTAAGTGTAAAAGTGGTGTGTTTCACTTTTGCAACTTACTATAAAGTTTTTTAGTTTTATAATCTATTATTAAAGTATTGGATCGAAACTCGAAATTGGTCCTTCCACTGTTGAATAGGGAGGGTACCGTTGACATTTGAATCGATACGGTACCAATTACGGGTACCTGGGAATTGATACCGGTACTGATTTTGGGTACTTTTTTATGTGTTATTAAATAAATAGTTTTTGATAGTAAAATCTAATTTTTTGTAACAACATTTAAAAATAAACTGATTTTAATACCTGATGTCCAGTTGCTATTTTGAATTATCATTTTCAAATATGACATTAAGTTACACGTCCAAGGCATTAGATGGCAGTAGTTTATTCCTTATGGTGTTTTTTTTTGCGCCCTAAGAAGTGTTAACACTGTAAGTATTGTACTTATTAAGCACCAGCTGTTTGATTGTAACGAGCATCTTAAATATAGTTTCATTAACAAATCTGCAGGTGTTGAAGTATGAAGTGAAGTGAATTACATATTTATACCGCTTGTCTATAGTGACTCAAAGCATTTAACATAGTGAAACCCATTATCTACATCTTTAAGTTGCATTTAAACCAGTGTGGGTGGCACTGGGAGCAGGTAGGTAGAGTGTCTTGCCCAACGACACAACAGCTGTGACTAGGATTGCGGACCCGGGAATCAAACCTGGAACCCTTAAGTTGCTGGTACGGCCGCTCTAAAAACCGAGCCACGCCACCCCAAATCGCCATGTAAAATCGCCAATGCTGATCAATAGCAAAGCCAATGGATATTAGCATCAAACTATAACATTTTTGGAAAAAGGTTGCCTAACTTTATTTACAAAGGAGCATTGTGAGACAATTTCGTTGTTGGCAGTGAAATCGTAGTTTGGCTGAGGTCCGCTCTCAGTACTGCTGGAGTGATCGCCAAGTGCAAAGATATACCGTCGCATGTAAATGAGGTTGATGTTCAAATTTTACCTGGCACTTTAAAGGAGATGACATCCTGCAGCAAACCTTCGTCCTGGGCCTTTTTGGCCAGCGAGTGCGATCGCAAAGCGAACTCATCCTGCTCCACTCTGGATACTCCAAATGCAGCAGCCAGACGGTCGGCGCTGTGGCCCATCGTTTCCGCTGTGGAGAACTCGGCTACAGCAGGAAGCTACACGTGCACACAGCAGATAAAAGGTGCGCTATCATAAATGGAATACAGTGTATTTGCAAAGTATATACTGTACCTCTGGTGCGAAGTGCCCCATGCGGATGCTGCCAATCAAGCCGAGCCTCTGGCCGAGGGTCTTAGCCTTGTTGAGCGAAAGCATGGTCTTCCTCATCTTGCGGCTGTGACGGATAGGAACGTCGGACATGAACTCGACTCCACCTGCCACGACGGCGTCACACTGGCCGGCAGCAATTAGACCAACCGCTGGACCGAAAACAAAAGCAGGTCAGACAACATAACTTGACATAAAACAATAGGAAACATTTCTATTAAAGAGGATTGAGCTATTCTGCTTTCACTTATGGTTGTATACCGCCCAAAAGCTTAAACAAGAACAGCACTTTTAAATTTTTTTTTTTTTAGAATTTTCCCAATCGTTCACAATCATTATGAGAGACAAAAACAGAAGTCTTTTTTTTAAGATTGGAAGATTCAGGTTAATGGTAGTCACCGTTGTAACGTTCAAAACCCTTCATCAATGTTTTATATACACACTGCAAGTCTATGTATAATGTTAATAACAATACGTAATTTGTTGAAAATGTACCATATTTTGGTCATTTTAATCCATGTCTTCCATGCACTGAATTACGTTTCCATAGGAGCGCACGTCTGAGTTCTGTGTTCCTACTTCCAGAAAGCAAGTGTCTTGTAATCATTGCAGACATGGTAATAAACAACAAAGACAACTATTTTTGGTCGAATAAGGATTCACGACCTTATCTTTTTGAAGCTGAACACACGAATGATGAACTACTGCTTATAGAAGCGAGCAAGAAGGAAGGCTGAGACGTTGGAGCAGACGGAAGCAGGAGAGAGAGGTCGGCGTAACACGAAGCTATAAATGTGGAATTTGAAGCCAAATTCTTTCCACATAAATGGAGTGCTTACCCAAATAAACCGGAAAAAAAATCCCTGGCCAGGTGGACAAAACACACAACTTTCGACTGAGTGAGTCACTATACTATTGATTATGATACACGCAGCACGTAATGTGTGTTAGTACAACTACAGTACAAACACAGTCTGACTAGCTGTGTACAAACAAAACATGAAATAATACTTTACAGATACTCTAATATGATTGTTCATGTTATTCAGTCAGTAAGATTGGTGTCTCATCGCTTTGTGTTGTGCATCACAAACTCAAAACTGACTTTTTTGCTGACATAGAAGCTAGCTTATCTCTTTCCGTAGCTTGCTCTTACAGCTAATACCGAAGCATGTAGATGTGTTACTACGCCAGAAAAATAGTTATTGTAAGAGTGAAGACTGAGAAACTATGTTGCTACGGCTTAGTTACCGTATTTTTCGGAATATAAGTCGCATTTTTTTTCATAGTTTCGACGTATACTCCAGAGCGACTTGTGTGTGAAATTATTAACATAGTACCGTAAAATATCAAATATTATTTATCTCATTCACGTATGAGACTAGCCGGATGTCAGCAATCGTCACACACACACGTCAACCAATGACAATTCGGCGGAGGCGGGTCATGGCAGAAATGCATTGTGGGAAAAGAAGATGCTACAGCAATAGTCACACACATGTCAACCAATGAAAATTTGGCGGAGGCGGGTCAAGGCAGAAGTACATTGTGGAAAAGAAGACGCCACCTGCTACGGTACATTGGCGGTAACTTATAAAAACAAAGGGCTGAACAAAAATGACATCTCCGTGAATAAGAGCTTTAAGGCAGTCCTGCGATGCCTGTGGGAGCAGTAGATGATGGAAGGGGAGCACAGCTTCACGGCAACCAGGAGAATGCGCCATGCAACTTTTCTGGATGTCATCGGATGGATCGACAAAGCATGGGCTTCAGTGACAACCGAAACCATCCAGTCCGGATTCAGAAAGGCTGGAATAATTGGAACTGCACCTGACGATGACTCTATGACGTAAGCGACGTACCGATAGAAGAGGAAGCGGCGCATTGTCTTCCTTTGGAGTTGGCAGAATTGTTTAGAAGCGACACCGAAAATGAAGATTTCATGGGATTTAGGGATCAGGAGTGACAGATTGTTTGGTAAATGTATAGCATGTTCTATATGTTATAGTTATTTGAATGACTCTTACCATAATATGTTAACATATCAGGCACCTTCTCAGTTGGTTATTAATGTGTCATATAACAGCCTGTTGTTCACTATTCTTTATTTATTTTAAATGGCCTTTCAAATGTCTGTTCTTGTTGGATTTTATCTAATAAATTTCCCCAAAAAATGCGACTTATACTCCAGTGCGACGTGTATATGTATTTTTCCTTCTTTTTTATGCATTTTCGGCAGGTGCAACTTATACTCCGAAAAATGCGGTATTATACAGGTTACGGAACGTAAAAAAAGTATTGTTGACAGTTTTTGAATGCATTTTTAAAGTGATTTACAAGTAGAATTGCCACCTGGAATGAACAGATTTTTAGAATGCAAAAAAACCCCACAAAAACCTTAATCTTATTGTCTGTCATAATTGTGAATAGGCAAAATTAAAAAAAAAAAAAAAGCTTTGGAAAGGGTTCATGTTATGCAAAACCCACTTTTCTTGCCAGATGGCAATGTTTTTTGTGTATTTGGAATGTGAATTCAAACCGCAGACAGGAGATATTGAAAAAACATTTGCCTTGTTTCAAATGAGCTGTTTGAGAATTGCCATTATATTAATGGAAATTATCGTTGGTTTTAGACGTACCCGAGGTCATTGCCTGGTTGGAGGAGATGCAGGCCATGGTGACGGTGTGAGCAGGGATCTTGTCAGAGAAGCCTGCACCCAGCGCAGCCTGAGTAAAAGCATGACACTGATTAACAACCCAACTGCAGCTTGTGGGACGTCTGAAACGTGTGTGTTTAATTACCTCTCTTGCTACATTGCTTGTCTTGACTTCTTGAATCACAGTTCCGTAGATGATGTAGTCCACAGCATCTTTAGGAATACCGGTCTTGTGCAGCAGACCCCTAATCAAAAACAAAATAGAGTCAGTGTAGAGCAGGGCTGTTCAACTGGCGGCACGGAAATGACACCATACCGGCCCCCAAGTTCAATTCTAAACATTTTGTCTTGGACCACTATAAACACAGTGGCAGATCATTGCATTGACATTTTAACCTTCCAAGCAAAGATAGAACACTGGGGTCCAAACTTGTGATTTTCATAACTGAGGTGTTCCTCAAGGCACCCCTTGAGAATAACATTTTTTTTTTGTAATGTGACATGTATAACCAAGGTGTTGTTGTAGCTTGTTTTAGGCCTGTGCGATATATCGATATATTAAGCTTTTTGTTGCAGACGATTTAGGAATTAAAACATTTTTTTTTTCTCCTCTTGCTCTGGCATACTTTTGGTATCTCAGGAGCTCTATAGCTTTTTCCGTCCCCTTACTTCTTTAGCGGCACAAATAGTAAAACATGGCTAATGCTAACGCTAACAAGATCGGGAGGTTTGTTCCAAAGAAAAGAAAAGTGTTGTCATCACTTTGGTTTAGTGGCAACAGACAGGGGAAAAAAGGTTGCTTCAAAAAGGCAGGAGCACAACAAACAACAGCCTCAGAAACCAAAGCCTCCAGCTGAGTGCGGGAAATACAACTCTTTACGAGGCGAACAAAATGCAACAACAAAAACTACGGGCTAAAAATCACTTTACTATGGTGGAATCATTTACACAAAGTATGGATGATGAGAAAGAAGCACATTGCATAAAGCAATCACTGAAGCAGTCGCTCTGCACACTACAAATATGTGTGAATGAAAACAAATGTGTTTATCTACTTACTGAAACAAACTATAGTCCTCTCAATGTTTTACTTCATTATTTATTTGGACATGTTTAATGCAACCATTTTTATTTACAGAAGTATTTCATTCAAGACAGACGTTTACAGTTTGCAGTTTATTAATCTCAATATTGGAGATTATTTATTTGCATGCAATGTGCAATGCTGCATTTTTGTTACAAAAATATGTTATTCAAGCAGAAGTATTGCTTCTTAAGAGAAGCTCTTAATTAAATTTGAAAATGATTCCATAAAAAGTACAATTTGTACCTGGTCTATAAATGACAACATTATACAAATTATAATTTTGCTAAGAGTAAGATGCAGTGTATGCAGTGTCATTTCAAACTATTACCCGGTAGTTGAAAACAAAAACAGTTTCATTAAAAAGTAGGGGAAAAAAATTGGGAATCGAGTTTTTGGTCAAAAATTTGGGGATTTTATCTTCGCCCAGGCATAGCTTGTTTACTTGAGATGCAGTCAGATTAATTTGTTCAACTAATTTGTTTATTTCAATAGGGCAGGGAGATAAAATCATAATATGTATCGCTGTAAACACAGTCCTTATCAATGATAAATGTGTTGGATAAAAATTGTTTTTTTTTGGTCAGTATAAACAGGAAGTTGCAAAGCATGGTTGTTTGCATGAACAGAGGCACACGCTCCTTGGTAAACGCGCAATGCAGGAAGTGATTCGCTAACAACCAATCGGGTAACAATGTCAACTATCAAGTTTGGTTGTGCCATCTTGTTGTCTCGATGTCGATTATTTGCATAGAGTGAAAATAAATATACTACAATCTAATGTCTACTGTATATTCTATAGCAGGGGTTCTTAAACTGTTTAACCTCGGGGCCCACTCAAATATTAACACTAGTCATCTTACTCTTGAATTTAATCATTTTTAATAACAAAATCTAACCTACTTACAGTTTCACAGGATAAAACTTGTCAAATGATATGAAAGCATGTGTTAACCACTAAGTATATTGTCAAAGCTCTTAGGTCAGGCTGCAAATATACTGCAAAAGTGCAGTGCTAGAATAAATACATTCTGAATAGTAATATGTTTTCTAAATAAACTGAAAAAATGTTTTTAGCGCAAACAAAAATACAGCTTCACCACTTTAGTCATAATTTTTGCACTTTAGTCATAATTTTTGCACTTGAGAAACTTCTCTATGACTTTAGCTCCAGACTTCTTCTGTTTGTGTGTTATCATTACTGCCACAAGTGGTGGAAAAGTGTACTACAACTGCGCACTGCTGTGGCCAATACTGACCACAGCTGAGAAAGATGTTTTTTGACCCCAGCCAATAGGGCTGGCTGGGGTCCATATACAAAATAAGGTTAATAGTGAAGGGAGAAGTCCTTGCACCCAGGTCCTTAGCTTTTTAAAAATTTTTGGGGTGAGTTTTCCTTGCCCTTATGTGGGCCTACCGAGGATGTCGTAGTGGTTTGTGTTGTGGTTTGTGCTGTGGTTTGTGCAGCCCTTGAGACACTAGTGATTTAGGGCTATATAAGTAAACAGTGATTTTAATGTGGCCCCCAAAACTATTTAGTTAAACATTCATAGTTCAGAGGCTGATGCAATTGCTTGCTATGATAAATATTGGGACCGAATTATGTGTTTCGAGCTGGACCTCTGTAGCATCGAGCACTTACTGTAGCGCTGCCCTGGCCAAGTCATGAGGCATGAGGTCAGCATATCTGTAAACACACACCAAAGTCAGTTTGATGCTACCAAGAACATTTGTCAGACTGAAACTGTGGTCAAAAGTAAAGACATACGTAGTTCCGGACAATAGAAAAGGGGTTCGTACTCCTTCGACCAACACTACGTTCTTCACGCCAGGGCGGGCCAGTGTCTTCTTGCTTTTTGCCTGAGCTGGGAAAACAATTGAAAAGGTTAGCACAAAGTGATATTGTGAAGACGGCTTCCATTATGGTTGTAATGTGGATGCCGCAGCTACCTTGAGCATGTAGCTGAGCTGTCGTACCGAGGGATCGTGCAGCTGAAACAAAGATATTCCTCGTAAACCACTTCCAAACCAAATATGTGGCGTCTCTGCAGATGTATTTTGGAACGATGAGTATTATACTTACCAAACTGCACAGCCCAGGTAGAGCTGACAGGGGAGCAACGGACTGACTTCAGTAGCATGGTAGCCATCGTGTTCTGCAAAGGAAGACTATAAGTAATGTCGCAAAGGCATGGGTATTGGCACTTGGCTGACCGAAGACTATCATTCAAGGGTTAAAATTGGGGGTTAAATCAACAATATGATTCCTGAGCGCAACAACCGCTGCTGCTCACTGCACCCCTCACCTCCCAGGGGGTGGAACAAGGGGATGGGTCAAATGCAGAGGGTAATTTCACCACACCTAGGGTGTGTGTGACTATCAGTGGTACTTCAACTTTTAACTTTAATAATCTTTAAACTATCATATCTGCTACAAACTCATGTCAAGTTGTGTAACTAATTGCCAACACAACTCACATGTTACAATTAGAGATGTATACGGCGTACCTGAATTTTTTTGGTACCCTTTCCTAATTGGGTCGGTCCAGGAAGACCATAAAGATTCTGGACAAATGATACGGCTATTGGTATTATTTTTTTAATCCAGCTGTGTCTCGGGGACTCAGTTCATTAGACTGCCACACTCGCACACGTCATACACAATAGCACCACCTCTTAAAAGGCACACAGACACACGTCACAGATATTACACTAAAATTATCTTGTGGCCTTTGCTCTGACCTTTCTCAACCACTGTAGATATCTGTCATTCTTGTTTTCATGACGCCACAGACGGGGAAAATAGATTTAACGTTTGAAATCTTTATTATTACAAGTGCTAAATTTCATTTAAAGTTCTTGAAAATCTTTAATCAATACCTAACTCTTAGAAAGCAAACTTGACAACCACAGATTGATATACTTGAAGTTTAGGAATATAAATTGATCGATCCATGTATCGATCAATCATTACACCCATAATACCTGTACATCAATAGCTGTCAACACTCAATATGGCCTCCAGTGCATTACCCAAATATGTCTGTATGCAACATAACCACAAATTATTCATATTGCTACAAAATGCACACCCACTTAACAAACTAATTGATTGTGCTGATTTATTATACTTTATATCAGGGGTCAGCAACTCGCGGCTCTTTAGTGCTGCCCTTGTGGCTCCCTGGAGCATTTTAAAAAAAAAGATTGAAAATGGAAAAAGACAAACCTTCCCAATTGTTAGAAAGCCCACTGTTTAGTATGTTTGTGTGTATGCTTCACTGATGAGAGTATTTGGTGAACATCGTTTTGTCCTACTAATTTTGGCGGTTCATGAACTCACCATAGTGTGGATTGTGACAACAGTTTGTTTATATGTAAATACTTCCACTGCTTTGTCTCATTTTGTCCACCAAATGTCTTATGCTGTGTGTGAATTCACAAAGGTGAGGTTTGTTGATGTTATTGACTTGTTGGGAGGCATATTTGGTCACTGCATGACAGCAAGCTAATCGATGCTAACATGCCATTTAGGCAAGCTGTATGTACACATTGCATCATTATGCCTCATTTGTAGGTATATTTGAGCTCATTTAAAATCCTTTACTTTTATCCTCTTTTGCGATGAGGTGGCGTCTTGTCCAGGGTTTACCTCGCCTTCCGCCCGATTGTAGCTGAGATAGGCGCCAGCGCCCTTCGCCACCCCAAAGGGAATAAGCGGTAAAAAAATGGATGGATGTATATAACTTAGTTTTCCATGTCTCATAACACATTATCTGTATGTAATATTGCCTGCATTTCATATAGTTTTTTGTGTGCCATGTTGTTCCAGACCACAGCAAACATTACTTAGCTTGCCAAAGATTGTAATAAATCTATTGAAAGAAGACAGCCTGCCGTTTCTTTTAACTTGGACCCACACATCTATACATTTGGCCATTAAAAGCCAGTCATTTCAAGGAGTTATCTCACCTTCTGTGTAGCCTGTGATTTACTAATGGTTTCTAATGCTTTAAAATGTATAGAATAAATATTACATTTCAACATTTCTGTCAACAAAGATTTGCTTCAGCCTACTACAAACAATTATTTTGATAGTAGGGTAATATAGCTAATATAGTCACTTACGTCATGTGTTGCCTTCATTATAAGACTTATATACTACAGCTTTTGATTTTTTTTTGGCTCCAGACAGATTTTTTTTATTTTATTTTTGGTCCTCTTTCAACATTTTGGGTTGCCGATCCCTGGTTTATATCATATACCGTATTTCCTTGAATTGCCGCCGGGGCGCTAATTAATTTAAAACCTCTTCTCACTCCTGCGCTTACCAAAGGCATGCGGTAAAAGTAAGCATGTGCTAATTATTTTAAAACCTCTTCTCACTCCGGCACTTACCAAAGGTATGCAGTAAAAATTTGAGTGTGATGTAAGCTTGGACCTTAAATCCTACTGAATAGCTCTTAACCTTCTTCCCTTTATGCAATTTCAAATTACCGGTATTGAAAGCAGCCTCCTCCATTTTGAAAATGATGACAGGGGAAGTGTCACTTGTGACGTCACGAGTTTGACCAGGCGGTAATACTAAGCAGGCGCTAATTATTTTGGGAAGAGAGTTTGATTCGGCAGTAATTCAAGGCAGGCGCATACTATATACCCTGCGGCAGTTCAAAGAAATACGTTGTGTAAAATAATTGCGCACGGCACATGATATTCATTCATAATTATTTCTAGTTAAGTGTAATTGTAATTAAAAGAAAGAGTGGCCCTGTTTAAACTGCGTATAAAATTGGATTTGCTTAACCCTCAAGTGACACAGGTTGGATATTTTTGCCAGTCTAAACGCTCCAAAGTGCTTCAAATCTGATATTTTCGCTTCAGATTTAGGCCACATCAGAAGGTAGCCCGGATCCGATTGGAATCTTATCTTTTTAAATGTGACTTTAGTCTGAACAGAAATGTAACTGGAACGCAACTTTTTTGGGCGAGTTACCACATTCATGTGCGCGGGGAAGGACACAGCCCGTCAGCGGACGTAAATACGTCATCACAACATCCCGCACACTTTGTATACTTTGAGTCAGAAGAAATAGCGATTGTTGAAGGACCAGAAATGACAGGTACATTTTGATCTATTTGGTTACATGTTACGTAGAATGTGTAAGTTGTTGATGTAAGTAAGTTGAAAAATAAAGCTAATGTAGAGCCACGATGATGTCCATGTTTCCTCTACAGCTTTGTTCCCACAGTGTACGATTTAAGAATTCCTTCATTCTGCAGTCCATCCAACTGTATAATCACTCGCCATACAGCAATCGATGATATCTCTCTATTACCTGACCATTTTATGCTGAAGCTGTAATATTGACCATGGTAATTGTTATATATTTTATATATTATATACAAATAGCATGGTAAAACAAGGGTTAGTGCGTCGGCCTCACAATACGAAGATCCTGAGTAGTCCTGGGTTCCGTGTGGAGTTTGCATGTTCTCCCCGTGAATGCGTGGGTTCCCTCCGGGTACTCCGGCTTCCTCCCACTTCCAAAGACATGCACCTGGGGATAGGTTGATTGGCAACACTAAATGATCCCTAGTGTGTGAATGGGAGTGTGAATGTTGTCTGTCTATCTGTGTTGGCCCTGCGATGAGGTGGCGACTTGTCCAGGGTGTAAACCGCCTTCTGCCCAATTGTAGCTGAGATAGGGACCAGCATCCTCCGCAACCCCAAAGGGAATAAGCGGTAGAAAATGGATGGATGGATGGGTTAGAGTGTCCGCCCTGAGATTGGTAGGTTGTGAGTTCAAACTTAACAAGTAGTGACTGCGCAGGTCAGGTGGCTTTGAGTAACAACTTATAGATAGACGTGTAAACTATACGCATCGCCCAAAATAAAACAAACATTAAAAATGCCATTGACCTAAATTTGAACTTTTAAGCATTTTTTTAAGAATTTGATTCATTTGACGGGTTTCATGGTGGAAGAGGGGTTAGTGCGTCTGCCTCACAATACGAAGGTCCTGGGTAGTCCTGGGTTCAATCCCGGGCTCGGGATCTTTCTAAAGTTAAAGTTAAAGTACCAATGATTGTCACACACACACACTAGGTGTGGTGAAATTTGTCCTCTGCATTTGACCCATCCCCCTGATCACTCCCTGAGAAGTGAGGGAAGCAGTGGGCAGCAGCGGTGCCGCGCCCGGGAATCATTTATGGTGATTTAACCCCCAATTCCAACCCTTGATGCTGAGTGCTAAGCAGGTAGGTAATGGGTCCCATTTTTATAGTCTTTGGTATGACTCGGCCGGGATTTGAACTCCCAACCTACCGATCTCAGGGCGGACACTCTAACCACTTGGAGTTTGCATGTCCTCCCCGTGAATGCGTGGGTTCCCTCCGGGTACTCCGGCTTCCTCCCACTTCCAAAGACATGCACCTGGGGATAGGTTGATTGGCAACACTAAAAAATGGCCCTAGTGTGTGAATGTGAATGTTGTCTGTCTATCTGTGTTGGCCCTGGCGACTTGTCCAAGGTGTACTCCACCTTCCGCCCGATTGTAGCTGAGATAGGCACCAGCGTTCCTCGCGACCCCAAAGGGAATAATCGGTAGAAAATGGATGGATGGATGGATTCAATTGACAGCTGTATACTCTACCCACTGATCCGTCAGCGACCTTTCACCTAGATGTGCGAGCTTGACAACGTCCTACACGTTGAAGCCTAAAATAGGCTGAGACGTGTTTCAAGGTCGTATATAAATGAAAATAAAGCAACGTGTTCCAAGAATGAAATAAAAATAACAACACAAGGTTTGTTTTAACCGAGAGGAGAGAATGTTGCAAGCGTGTTAGCTTGTTGCCAGTGCCAGCATTGCGTTCATAGTCACCGTACAGTTTTCCACTCCGCTTGGAACAGTTGTCCGGCGATCTAAGCGTACTCTGGTTATTTTCTGCAAACTTGACTTTCTCTACTTCAATGAAACGTGCTTACCTGTGCTGAGAGTGTTTGTTCACAGAGCTTGCTTCCCTGTCAAAGACTTGGCGGCGCACAACTGACAAGGACTACAAACCCGCACTCCCGATCAAGGACCCAAAGCTGTATTTAGCTGGCTAAAGATAAGCCGAAGCAGAAATACTCGTTACCAGGGTGTTAAAACCTCAACTGTTTTGTTTTACTAGTTTAGAAAAGTTTAGTTAGAATATTTAAATTCATAACATAATATTTGTATTAAAACTAGTATTGTCATATTGATTCGAGATTATTTTTATTCTGGCGGACACTAAACGTCATTAAACTTCCGGTAATCAATTGCGCCCTCTTGAGTGTGAATTTGCTCTCCTTGCTGGACTGTCAGTTAAACATGGCTGCCAGTCTTTCTGCCGGCGTTTTCTCTCGGTTTGCAACCAAGAAGTACCTCATTTTGCCAGGTACGTGACAAAAGCCCCCTAACATATAACTGAAAACCTTTCCTAAATGCTCCGTCTGACAATTTCCATTGCTGGACCCGAGGTAAACTTTCACCTATATCAGTAGCGGCAATACTCAGAGCTTACGCACGATGGCGCTAAAAGCTATGTTAAAAACTGTCTTTGAAATACGTTTCACAATCGTGTATTTAAATTCACAACGTGTATGGAGCTTTATTAACACAGTTTAGTAACTTAAAGGCCTACTGAAATTAGATTTTCTTATTTAAACGGGGATAGCAGGTTCATTGTATGTGTCATACTTGATCATTTTGCGATATTGCTATATTTTTGCTCAAAGGATTTAGTAGAGAACATCGACAAAAAGTTGGCAACTTTTGGTCGCTAATTAAAAAGCCTTGCCTGTACCGGAAGTAGCAGACGATGTGCGCGTGACGTCACTGGTTGTAGGGCTCCTCACATCCTCACATTGTTTACAATCATGGCCACCAGCAGCAAGAGCGATTCGGACCGAGAAAGTGACGATTTCCCCATTAATTTGAGCGAGGATGAAACATTCGTGGATGAGTATAGTGAGAGTGAAGGACTAGAAGAGAGAAAAAAAGACGAGGGCAGTGGGAGAGATTTAGATGTTAATAGACACATTTACTAGGATGATTTTGGAAAATCCCTTTTCTGCTTATAGTGTTACTAGTGTTTTAGTGAGATTATAAAGTCATACTTGAAAGTCGGAGGGGTGTGGTGACCGCCAGTGTCTCTGATGGAAGCCAAGGAGGAGCCAAGAAAGTCGCAGCTGCCTCTTTGACAGCTGCAGGAAGAACGAGACGAGCTCCGCTCATGTTTACGGTAAGAGCCGACTTATTACCACAATTTTCTCACCGAAACCTGCCAGTTGACATGTGGTATAGAAACATGTTCGCTTGACCGCTCTGTTCCATATTAAAGCTTCACAACAAACAAAGAAACACCGGCTGTGTTTGTGTCGCTACAGCCGGCCGACATACACCGCTTTACACCAACAGCTTTCTTCTTTGTAGTATCCATTATTAATTGAACCAATTGCAAAAGATTCAGCAACACAGATGTCCAGAATACTGTGTAGTTATGCGATAAAAACAGACTACTTTTAGCCGTGATCGGTGCTGGGAGAACATGTCCGCTACAACCGGTGACATCACACGCACTTGTCATCATACACGTCATCATTCCGCAACGTTTTCAACAGGATACCTCGCGGGAAATTTAAAATTGCAATTTAGTAAACTAAACCGGCTGTAGTGGCATGTGTTGCAATTTTAATATTTCATCATTGATATATAAACTATCAGACTGTATGGTCGGTAGTAGTGGGTTTCTGTAGGTCTTTAAATTCACTACGTATTTGGAGCTTTATTAACACAGTTTAGTAACTTAAAACATAACTGGAACAAGTTCGCCAAGCAAAAGTAATGGGTAAAAAAAAAAGGTTCAACACTGATGTGGGGACAATCTGGGGCAGAGGTCATTGTGGTTAGAATCTGCGCTGAGATGGGTAGGTCATGAGTTCAAACCCCGGCCGAGTCATACCAAAGACTATGAAAATGGGACCCATTACCTCCCCGTTTGACACTCAGCATCAAGGGTTGGAATTGGGGGTTAAATCACCAAAAAATATTCCTAGGCGCGACCACCACTGCTGCTCACTGGTCCCCTCACCTCCTAGGGGGTGATCAAGGATGATGGGTCAGCTGCAGATAATAACTTCACCATACCTAGTGTGTGTGTGACAATCATTGGTGCTTTAACGGCATGGCCCAGTTGGGAGAGTGGCCATGCGCAATGGGACCCATTACCTCCCCGTTTGACACTCAGCATCAAGGGTTGGAATTGGGGGTTTAAATCACCAAAAATTATTCCCGGGCGCGACCACCACTGCTGCTCACTGCTCCCCTCACCTCCTAGGGGGTGATCAAGGGTGATGGGTCAACTGCAGATAATAATTTCACCACACCTAGTGTGTGTGTGACAATCATTGGTACTTTAACGGCGTGGCGCTGTTGCGAAAGTGGCCATGCGCAACCCGAGGGTCCCTGGTTCAATCCCCACCTAGTACCAACTTCGTCACGTCCTTTGTGTCCTGAGCAAGACACTTCACCCTTGCTCCTGATGGGTGCTGGTTAGCGCCTTGCATGGCAGCTCCCTCCATCAGTGTGTGAATGTGTGTGTGAATGGGTGAATGTGGAAGTAGTGTCAAAGCGCTTTGAGTACCTTGAAGGTAGAAAAGCGCTATACAAGTACAACCCATTTACCATAACTTAATAAGGCCTTAGTGGCCACATGTGTGGACATCACCTTTTAGCTCTTATTTCCAAAATGGTGTACACTACTGAATTGGGGTCTTATGTGGACACTTATACTGCTATCTGGTGATGTTAGAAGAGTAAAACATACAATGGAATTTGGAAAAAAAGTGTAAAAATAAAAATTAGAATGTCACTACACATTAAGTACACGTTTGTGTACTTATGGACTAAGTACATCATATCAAATAATGATTCTTAGTTTTTATTCTAAACATGTCGGGTATTGAGGAAAGCTTACATTTATGAATATAAAACTTAGCCAATAGTATAATGAGGTTGCAAAGGTAAAATTCCTTTTCACATTTTTTTCCATACAGTGTAAAACCAAATAGCACATCTTTAAAACAAAGCACACATTTGTCATGAATATTTTCCAGGATGAAACGACAGATGCCCCGCCATAGTGATAGAGTGCTTTCACAAGTCCAAAACAGGTGGTAAACATAATGTTGACACTTTTGTTTTTTTAGGCCATGCAAGACGATGCATCTCAGTGTCTTCATCACTGGAAGGTAACAACCAACTGGATGTCATTTGTAATTTCATTGCTTTTTTTTTAAATTTCCATGTTTTATGTCTACATTCTTAAATGGGGAGCTGTTCAAAGATTATCAATCAAAGTTTATATCTATAACCCTAAATCACGAGTGTCTCAAAGGGCTGCACAAGCCGCAACGACATCCTCAGCTCAGATTCCACATCAGGGCAAGAAAAAACTCAACCCAATGGGATACAATAAGAAAACTTGGAGGGGACCGCAGATGTGGGGTCCCCCCTGCCCCCGGGCGACCGGTGCAATGGACGTTGAGTCGATCTAGTTAATAGTGTGAGAGTCCAGTCCATAGTGGGGCCAGCAGGGGATCATCTTGAGTGGAGACGTCCCCAACTGATGCACAGATGAGTGGTCCAGCCCGGGTCCTGACTTTGAACAGCTAGGACATCATCTGTTAAAGTTGTAGATAAAATTATTGTAGCTCTGGCCGCCATATGTCTGACAATATTTGATCTATTTGTGTGTCCCCCTCCAACCATTCAGCTCGAACACATGTCAGCTACGAGCTCAAGGACGATGTGGCGGTTATCCGACTCAACGATCCAGCATCCAAAGTGAGTTTGCATCCGCGACTGAGACAAATGCCAGAGGGTTTGCGACAGTCTCATCTTGCACGTCCGTCTCACAGTGACATGCAAGACATGATTATTCATGTTTATGTTTGTGTATGTAGGTGAACACACTGTCTGTGCAAATGCAGTCTGAGTTGAAAGAAGTAATGGGTGAGATCTGGTCCAATGGAGCTGTAAAAAGTGCCGTCTTCATCTCCAGCAAGCCTGGCTGCTTCATTGCTGGAGCGGATATTAAGTAAGATGTGGTTTTACAGTACTCTGTCTTGTGTAGGTTTGTCAAAAGTATCGATACTAACAGGCAAAATATACATCGATAACTGCGTTTTCAGTATCGTCAGTACCGAATTAGGCCTGGGCAATATGTCTTAAAAATAAAATCTATTATTTTTTCACAACAAATTAGATTTACTATTTTTGTTAGATGTTTTTGTCAGCCTTCTTTTTGTAGAAACCAATGAATACAATGAGAAGTTTCACATCTCTTTGATCAAAAATTAGTAGTTGTAAATGGCACTGCATTCACTGCTACTCACTCTTAGCAAAATTAAAATATTTATATAGTCGGTTCTTCTTAAAACGGATATTAATTGCACTTTGTATAAATTAATTTTCTAAAGTTTAAAAAGATGAAATGTAGCTATTGTAGATAAGTCTGGCATATTTACTGTGATGCTTCTGCTATTATGTTGATCAATACGCATTGTTTCGAATCAGATAATGATATTCAACATAAAGCTTCCCATGGGAGGCAAAACATTTTCCTTGACTAAAACACATCTGCAAATAAGAAAGTAGCATAGAGAGGTCTCTATAGTTTACTAAGTGGATAAATGCAGGCTTTTCCATTGTTTGTACATCTTGGACCGCTTTGGTGATGGTTTTTCATTGTGCTTCTTTCTCTTCATACATGGTACCTTCTGTAAATTATTCTCCCACAGTGAGCTGCTTTTTAGCAGGAGTTTGTTGTTATATTGTTTTTTTGTCTTGTGATTTAGCATTTTTTGTTGCGTTTTTTGGCGTTTCCCGCACTCTGCTGAATGCTTCGGTTTCAGATGCTGAAATAAGTTTGTTGTTTTAAACAAACTTTGCAGCGTGCAGTCACTGGTTCCACACCTGTTGCCGCAAAACCAAATCTCTGACGAAACTAATACTTTCTTTGGAACAAACGTCTCGCTTTTGTTTGCGTTAGCATTAATCATGTTGTTCTATGTGTGTGTGTGAATTTCCGCCAAGGAAATGAGGAGAACGGAAGCTTAATGGCAAAGTGTCCCTGAGCATGTACATTTTTTTCTTTGTAAATTGTCTACAACAAAAAACTTGAATTTATTAATGAAATTGATTTATCCCCCAGGCCTATATCGAATACAGTACAACACTTTTTCTTCATCAAGCCACATCAATTTTCGGCGTGTGAGCATTGAATCATTGCCAAAGAAAGATGCCCCGTGTCTGTAAAAAAATATGCAGTGACGTAGCAGAAATGATCTGTGATGCACTTTAGCTACTTTGCCGCTATATTTAGTGAGCAGAGGTACCTTATCAAAAGTGAAAGAGTGTATCTTTCATCTAAAGTTGCTATGGTATGGTATGGTATGTATTTATTCTGTAGTCAACTACAAGTGGGCATGAAATTATTTTCCATGCGAGGTAGAGCAGTGATCCGCCACCACAAGCCTAGGGAGTGTACATTAGGGTAGTGTTTTTTAACGTTTTTTGACCCAAAGCGCATAGAAAAAATGCGGAGGCACACCACCAGCAGAAAACATAAAAAATTAAACTCAGCAGCCGATATTGAAAGTAAAAAGTTTGTCTCACAAGTGTCAATATTATTTCAAACCATAAATAAGCATGCATCACAATAGCTTTTGTCTCAAAGTACTGTCACGACCTGTTGCATCAAGCCACAACTTATTTAGAGTGTTTTTTTTTTTCCCTGTGTGTAATGTTTTAGTTTTTGCCTTTTGGTGCCTTTTCCTGTTTTGTTGGTATTTTTCTGTAGCAGTTTAATTTCTTCCCTGAGCGCTATTCCCCACACCTGCTTTGTTTTGGCAATCAACAATATTTATGTTGTTGCTATCCTTCTTTGTGGGGACATTGTTGATTGTCATGTCACGTTCGGATGTACTTTGTGGACGACTTCTCTATTCCACATGCTGTAAGACTTTGCTGCCTTCCAGCATTCTGTTTTTGTTTAGTTTGTAGCCAGTTCAGTTTTAGTTTCATTCTGTATAGTCATCCCTAAGGTTCAATACCTTTTCTTAGCGGCACTCGCCTCCGGTTTATTTTTGGTTTAAGCATTAGATACCTTTTCACCTGTATGCTGCCTCCCGCTGTCGTCTGCATATTGTGATCACGACAAAGCAATTATCTACCGGCTGCCACCTACTGATATAGAAGAGTGTTACACGGTTACTCTGCCAAGTTACAGACAGCACAGGCACTCAACAATGGCACATTATTTGCGGATTATAATTACTGATTTGCAAACCCAATTAAGTGAAATGACATAATGTCCCACGGCACACCAGACAATATCTCATGTAACACTAGTGTGCCGCGGCACAGTGGTGGAAAAACACTGCGCTAGGGGGCAAAAAATCTCCAGAAGGGTTCAACCAGACCTTTATCACTTCCATAAGTGCAGGAAAAGGCCGCTCATAGACACTCTTCTGTCATTTGGCAACACTTTGATCACCACTTATCGTACCAGGAAGGAAACGTGTGGCCTGGGGCTATATGCTGAACACAGATCCTTTAATGGACCATTGTACATTGTAGGAATAAAATAAACAAAAAAACTACAGCTAAAAGGCATAACATAATGAGAAATAGCTGAAATGTTGATATTAATAATGAATAAAGACAGTCTTTTATGTCAATATGTTTTAGCCTTTTTATTGTCCTATTTCATTACAGACAACGTCACACTACCACCATATGGAAAACATTGGTAACAATACTTTTTTTTTTTTTAATGTATGTGAAGGCTCCACACCACTGCTGGTCTTTGTAGAATTTAAAATAGTTGACTATTGTTATTTATAAGCCTTTTTGATATAGTGGGAGGCTATAGAACACTGATGTTATTTGTTCAATCAATGTATAGATACCTCTACAAAATTTGATTTATTGCTATACCTGCAATCATACATACAGTATATACATAGAAGGGAAGACTTACTACAAAAGCAATGCTCTCTTTTGTTCATTTAGAAAAATGGTAAAAGAGGGGACTTGTGTTTTTAAACTTTATTTACAACAGAACATGAAATTACTGACTTGAGTGTTTCATTTCGTGCCGTGGCAGAATAGATGTGCCTTATAACGCGTTCGGTTGATTACACAAACATTCATGATCTTTCGTGGGCTCTTTAAGTGTGCATTGACTTGAAGGATTTTGTACACATCATTTCTTAATGTTAATTAACAGATGTGTTATAATGCCATCAAGTCAACAGGATGCAATAGATGATCAAAGCTATGGTATCATGTGATGCTGATGGCTTTCGTGAGACAACACTTGAATTTTGTCCAACTCCAATAGCATATTTTGCCCTGACTTTAGCAGTTCCTTTGCTCTTGTCTCCCTAGTATGATCACGGCCTGTAAGAGCAGCGAGGAGGTTAGCCGTCTCTCCCAGGAAGGTCAGAAGATGTTTGAGAAGATTGAAAAGTCTCCCATCCCTGTTGTGGCTGCCATCAATGGCTCTTGTTTGGGTGGAGGCCTTGAGGTGCGTGTATCAAAATGACCCAGAGTGGAAATGTCTGATTACTAAATCAATCTTTTTGTGACTTTGCTGTTAGTTTGCCATAGCCTGCCAGTATCGCATCGCTACCAAAAGTCCCAAAACAATACTGGGGACACCAGAGGTCATGCTTGGTCTGCTGCCTGGAGCGGGTGGCACCCAGAGACTACCCAAAATGGTATACATACTCACACTCATGCTAATCAGTCGGCTGCCACATTCTCGCGCTTGTGGCTACTGAATTACACCAGAGTATTTTAAGGTCAAGCCTCTCACCAGGGGGTTTATTAGTTGACAACATATGCAATCCCATTGTCGTGTGTGTTTGGAGGTGGGTCTCCCTGGAGCGTTCGACATGATGCTGACAGGCAGAAATATCCGGGCCGATAAAGCTAAGAAGATGGGGCTTGTGCACCAGCTTGTGGACCCTTTGGGTATGTGCTATTGTTGTTAATTTTGTGTATGCATATGTACATATACGGCAGTAGTGCAACCCTATTCTAAGATAAAACCTTTTCTAATTTTCATTGTAATATTATTGATCACATGTATGTGTTACAGGACATTGTTTAAATATTCAGCTCTTTTACACATCAGTCTGTATCTGGTCGCTTAAAAGACATGAATAAATAAAATCATTTTTTCATCTAGATATAGAAAAAAATACATATGCAAATTAATTATGTTTTCTAAATTGCTTATCTGAACTTCCCATGCAAAGTTTTCAGGTTTTTAGAACTAAAAGAGAAAGTATTCTCTCATTTGCACCCCTATTTATAGGGAAATGCATTTTTTTTTAGGATTTTAGCCTATCATTCACAATCCCGATGTAAGACAAGAACACATACCCCCAGTTCGCCATAATACTTATGGCGTTGGGGGCGTGGCTATGACAACATCATATAATTTGCTTAACAGTCGATGCATATATTTCTTTTAAAAAGGAAAAAAAAAACATTTGCATAAATCAATTTATCCAATGACTCTTTAGTTTGGAACAACCCACTCTATGCTCCGAATGAATGAAAAGAAAGTCACGTCAGCTGTTGCAAGTGTAGCTGATTCTGAACAAAAGTTGAAGCTTTTTAGCACATATTTTGTCACTTAATTCGAAACACAAAAGTACATATTTGACTACTTTTTAAAATGTATTTTAAGGGAAGCTGTCTTGTAGTCCAGAGGAATTGCTACTGTTGTAAACCCACATCTCCAGCCGGTATCCAAGTTAAACAGCCTCTGGCATGTTAAAACATGGATGTCGGCAGGTCAGATTCATAACTTTGGGACTGGGAAAGTTTGGCTCCAATGGCCGGGTCGGTCTGGCTGGAGTGAAAGTGGGGCTGTGTGTGTGCCGTAGTTGGGGAAGTAGCCACCACCATCTTGAGCCAAGGTGCGGTGAAGCGGCTACCGGTCTTACCGCCGACCCTCCAGACAATCGCATGCATCTTGTTTGCCGTCACTAGTCATACATATGTATGTGTGTATATATATATATATATACATATATATATATATAAATATATATGCAAACCCCGTTTACATATGAGTTGGGAATTTGTGTTAGATGTTGATATACTGTAAACTGAATACAATGATTTGCAAATCATTTTCAACCCATATTCAGTTGAATATGCTACAAAGACAACATATTTAAAGTTCAAACTGATAAACATTTTTTTTTTGCAAATAATCATTAACTTTAGAATTTGATTCCAGCAACAAGTGACAAAGAAGTTGGGAAAGGTGGCAATACATACTGATAAAGTTGAGGAATGCTCATCAAACACTTATTTGGAACATCCCACAGGTGTGCAGGCTAATTGGGAACAGGTGGGTGCCATGATTGGGTATAAAAACTGCTTCCAAAAAAATGCTCAGTCTTTCACAAGATAGGATGGGGCGAGGTACACCCCTTTGTCTACAACTGCGTGAGCAAATAGTCAAACAGTTTAAGAACAACGTTTGTCAAAGTGCAATTGCAAGACATTTAGGGATTTCAACATCTACGGTCCATTTCATCATCAAAAGGTTCAGAGAATCTGGATAAATCACTCCACGTAAGCGGCATGGCCGAAAACCAACATTGCATGACCGTGACCTTTGATTCCTCAGACGGCACTGTATCAAAAACCGACATCAATCTCTAAAGGATATCACCACATGGGCTCAGGAACACTTCAGAAAACCACTGTCACTAAATACAGTTGGTCGCTACATCTGTAAGTGCAAGTTAAAGCTCTACTATGCAAAGCGAAAGCCATTTATCAACAACATCCAGAAACTGCGCCGGCTTCTCTGGGCCCGAGATCATCTAAGATGGACTGATGCAAAGTGGAAAAGTGTTCTGTGGTCTGACGAGTCCACATTTCAAATTGTTTTTGGAAATATTCGACATTGTGTCATCCGGACCAAAGGGGAAGCGAACCATCCAGACTGTTATCGACGCAAAGTTCAAAAGCCAGCATCTGTCATGGTATGGGGGTGCATTAGTGCCCAAGGCATGGGTAACTTACACATCTGTGAAGGCACCATTCATGCTGAAAGGTACATACAGGTTTTGGAACAACAAATGCTGCCATCTAAGCGCCGTCTTTTTCATGGACGCCCCTGCTTATTTCGGCAAGACAATGCCAAGCCACATTCAGCACGTGTTATAAAAGCGTGGTTTCGTAAAAAAAGAGTGCGGGTACTTTCCTGGCCCGCCTGCAGTCCAGACCTGTTTCCCATCAAAAATGGGTGGCGCATTATGAAGCGTAAAATACGACAGCGGAGATCCCGGACTGTTGAACGACTGAAGCTCTACATAAAACAAGAATGGGACAGAATTCCTGTTTCAAAGCTTCAACATTTAGTTTCCTCAGTTCCCAAACGTTTATTGAGTGTTGTTAAAAGAAAAGGTGATATAACACAGTGGTGAATATGCCCATTCCCAGCTACTTTGACACGTGTTGCAGCCATGAAATTCTGAGTTAATTATTATTTGCAGAAAAAAAAAAAGTTTATGAGTTTGAACATCAAATATCTTGCCTTTGTAGTGCATTCAATTGAATATGGGTTCAAAAGGATTTGCAAATCATTGTATTCCGTTTATATTTACATCTAACAAAATTTCCCAACTCATGGAAACGGGGTTTGTAATATATATATATATATATATATATATATGTATGTATATATATATATATAATATATAATCGATTCATACAAAGTATTGCTTCAATTTGTTTTCATGTAAAAGACCCTGATTTTTAAGGTGTGGCGGCTTTTATTTTGCTGTGGCTCTGCACAATGATCAGTTTACACGTAGGGTAAAACCTGACATATGTCTTTCTTGTTTTATGCATTCTAATTTGTAATATACGAGGTGGGTAACAAAGCAGCTAATGGGAGTGTTCTATTGCGTCCATAAATCTCTCCAAAACATCCAAATACTACCAACAATACTTAATTTTTATGTCATGACATGAATATTAACCAAGTATTAGCAATATTGTTATTATAAGCGCTAACGTCGAGGACCTACTTCTAGCGGAGCCTTGATTACAGAGAGCTATGCTTATGCAGCTATTGACATACCGAGCCGGTGAGCTGGTGCATCGCCTCGGAGTTGGTGAAAGTTTGTGCTGGATTATGAATCATGCTTCAAACTTATATAGTAGAAGGTTGTGGCCATAAACAGAGAAGTTGGTCAACTTTGACATTCAACTTAGAACCAAACATGCCGAGGAAGAAACGAAAACACGCTTGTTTGTGCCTGCCTTTTAATTTTTAATTTTTTTTAGCTGCTTTACGGTTATGATTAATTCTTCATCTAAAAGGGAAGATATAAACATCTCAGCAGTCGGCATTCTACTGAGAGCAGACAGTGTACAGTAAGTTATTTTGTTATGTTCGTAGTTTGAATTTCTTCATGCCATTGACTGGAGTGTTGTCAGCATGTCTGCGATGTGGACGTGACTTGTATATATATTGTGGTCAGGGATATGGGTACATTTTATAATAACACCAGAAGAAGATGCTCGAGTTGTTGCAATTTTTTATTTATTTAAAAAGTCATTAAAAGTCTGGAAACACTTGAAAAAATCTCAGCAAAGTACATTGTACAAAATGCAGCAACAATTGAAAAGATGACAAAATGATAAAAATATATCAATGTTAATACAAATTCATACTGACATATTTGATTTAAATGTATGTATACATTTTATGAGCCATTTGAAAGAAAATAATGGCATCATAGCAAATCATGCAAAGTACGTGATGATGTCATGGTGACTACGCTTCTAACCACACCCCCACCACTTGGCAGTCTAGGGGAAACCCTGATATATACTTACAGTATGTACAGTGGGGCAAAAAAGTCTTTAGTCAGCCACCGATTGTGCAAGTTCTCCCACTTAAAATGACGACAGAGGTCTGTAATTTTCATCATAGGTACACTTCAACTGTGAGAGACAGAATGTGAAAAAAACCCCCAGGAATTCACATTGTAGGAATTTTAAATAATTTATTTGTAAATCATGGGAGAAAATAAGTATTTGGTCAACCATTAAAAGCTCTCACTGATGGACGGAGGTTTTGGCTCAAAATCTCACAATACATGGCCCCATTCATTCTTTCCTTAACACGGATCAATCATCCTGTCCCCTTAGCAGAAAAACAGCCCCAAAGCATGATGTTTCTAACCCCATCCTTCACAGTAGGTATGGTGTTCTTGGGATGCAACTCAGTATTCTTCTTCCTCCAAACACGACGAGTTGAGTTTATACCAAAAAGTTTTATTTTGGTTTCATCTGACCACATGACATTCTCCCAATCCTCTGCTGTATCTTCCATGTATCCATTTTGGTATAAACTCAACTCGTCGTGTTTGGAGGAAGAAGAATACTGAGTTGTATCCCAAGAACACCATAACTACTGTAAAGAATGGGGGTGGAAACAAACATCATGCTTTGGGGCTGTTTTTCTGCTAAGGGGACAGGACGATTGATCCGTGTTAAGGAAAGAAGGAATGGGGCCATGTATCGTGAGATTTTGAGCCTTGAATGGTTGACCAAATACTTATTTTCCACCATAATTTACAAATACATTCTTTAAAATTCCTACAATGTGAATTCCTGGATTTTTTTCACATTCTGTCTCTCACAGTTGAAGTGTACCTATGATGAAAATTACAGACCTCTGTCATCATTTTAGGTGGGAGAACTTGCAAAATCGGTGGCTGACTAAATACTTTTTTGCCCCACTGTAAATAAAACATTGATGGAAGTTTTTGGATGTTTTTTTAGAGTGCTTTTTTATGCAAAATAGAGTCAATCCCATTACCCCATTGTTAGCTGGCTTTTGCTAGCATTTATTTACGACTTAGAATGCATAGAAAAAGAAAAATATGTGTGCTTGTCTTTCATAAAGTTTGTGATTGAGAGGCAAAATTCCCTCAAAAGACTGCAGATCCCTTTCAGGAGTTGCATTCAATCAATCAATCACATTTTATTTATGTAGCACTTTTCATGCACAGGCAAGTTGCTATGAAGTGGTAAAAAAACCCACACATGCACGCACAGCACTATTGACCATAACAAAACCTTGCATAGCACTAAGGATTGAAGAAAAACGCCAACTTAGAGGCATCCACACTGTAGAATAACTAAGTAATAAAATATCATCTAAAAATATATGAAACAATTTTAAAATATATGTAAAAAATAAAAATATTATCAATAAATTATTAAAAACATAAAAATGTTGAGGGTAGTAGTAGCAATACATATAAATAAAAAACAGAATGCAAATAACAACCTAAGGAGAAAATACAATGATCAGTTAAATGCTCGAATAAAAAGAGTGCCTTTTGTAGGTGATATTAAAAATCAAAAAAATCAAAAACCAACCTTATTTGGGTTAATACAGCATGACTCCACCTTAACTGACCATGTCCAATCATTCCAGGTCCCGGTGTGAAGCCTGCAGAGGAAAGAACAATCGAATACCTGGAGGAAGTAGCAGTTGGCGTGGCTAAGGGAATAGCAAACAAGAAGGTTCCCCTCTCAAAAGAGAAAAGTCTCATGCAAAGTAAGCTGAGTCATTGTTAATCACAGCAGAACTGAACTGGGATTTATTTGATCATTCATCAGCAGAGTAAGGTCAATGTTTAATTATTCATACAGCACAATTTTTAAAACAAGCTCAAAGTGCTGCACAAATTAAAAACAGAAAGGTAAAAGAATTGGAACAAAAATCACAATAAGTACAAACAAGGCTATAAATACACAACCTGAAACAAACCAACAATAAAATGGTAAAAGCAAAATAATGCAGTGAAATTAAATAAGGAATATAAAAAAAAATAGTAAAAACTCATTAATGAAAACATACCATTTTATTGCCTCTGAGCCGATTTGTTTGTCAAGTTTAAAATAATTATCAATAAAAACACCAAGACTCGATGCAGACTGTAATGGGCCAAGGGCAATGTTATTCAGGCTAGTGAAGAGATCGAGCTCACTAAAAATTACAATCTGTGTTTTTTTTAGTCATTCAAACTGAGAAAATATATGGACATTCAGTCTTTTACCGAATTTAGGTAGTGTTTCTGGCAAATCAGAGTAGGAATTATATGGTAGATACATTCATTTGCACATCATCTACCAATAAATTAAATGGTACTTTGTTAAAAAAAAAAAAGATCCCTGTGGCAGCATGTAGGGGACCGCACAGATAAAGGGGCTTTTTTTGAAAAAAGATTACAAAGTGGACAGCGAAAGACCTGTCTGTCTCATAATTTGGAACTTTAGGACGGTCCTTTTTAAGACTTGCACATGACTCAAGATGAGATGTTAAAAGCACAAGCACAGTGGAGGGAGTGTGAAGACTATGAACTTTGGTGGAATTAAATCGATTTCAAGTGATTCTCATTGGACAGAAAAAAATGGTCACACATTTTGACCCTGACCTTGTGTTTGTGGGTGCACAGAGCTCCAGGACACAGTGATGGGTCTTGGTCCAGTGAAGAAAAAGATCTACAACACTGTCAGTGAGAAGGTCCAGAAACAAACTAAAGGACTTTACCCTGCACCTGTCAAAATCATTGAGGTACTGAATGCAAAATGTTGTAAACAATTGACATAATGAACAGGACTCCCTTATTGTTTGTGTTTGTGGGATGTCATCAATTGAGTAGTCAGTCAAGACTGGAGTGGAGGAGGGAAGAGAAGCAGGTTATCTGGCTGAAGCTGAGGTAAGTTTGTCCTCTGTTATTTTAGGCCTACTGGGTATAAAGGGAAATAAGAGATGGCTGCTAAGAATATTAATAACAGTGTTGGGTGTAGGGGCGAAGAAAAAGTAGACTATCACAGCAGGGAAAACTTAAAGTTGTAATAAAATAAATCCAGAATGGTGGATGGGAAGAGAGGAGCTGCTGGGTGCATCAAGAGACGTTCCTTCGCAGGCTAGGCCCAGAACAGCCAGTCCTGAACATAAATGTATTAAAAAAGGCAAATTAAGATATTTACACTGGAGGGTAGTGTGATAGTAGGCCATATAAGCCTTGAGTACCTCTATTTTCAATGCATGCATTAACTACATCTGCTTTGCTTGTGCCTGATTTTGCCTGCAACGCAGAACTTTGGGAAACTGGCAGTGACATCAGAGTCCAAAGCCCTGATTGGCCTCTATCAGGGCCAGGTCACTTGTAAGAAGAACCGATTTGGGACGCCACAGAAGGAAGTCAAGTAAGAGCTATAGTATACACACTGGCTAGTTCATTTATTTGGTACATTTGGAAAGTCTGTTTGTTTATATAAAGGCCTACTGAAACCCACTATGACCCACCACGCAGTCTGATAGTTTATATATCAATGATAAAATATTAACGTTGCAACACATGCCAATACGGCCTTTTTAGTTTACTAAATTGCAATTTTAAATTTCCCGGGAGTTTCTTCTTGAAAATGTCGCGTAATGATGACGTGTACGCGTGACGTCACGGACTGTTAGGAAATATGAGCACTGCACACACACACACACACACACACACACAGCTAAAAGTCGTCTGCTTTAACCGCATAATTACACAGTATTTTGGACATCTGTGTTGCTTAATCTTTTGCAATTTGTTCAATAAATATTGGAGGAGTCAAAGTAGAAAGATGGAGTTGGGAAGCTTTAGCCTTTAGCCACACAAACACACGGTGATTCCTTGTTTAAAATTCCCGGAGGTGAAACTTTTCTATGAATCACAGCGGTGAAGCGAACATGGATCCCGACCGAATGTCAACCAGCAGGTTTCGGTGAGAAAATTGTGGTAAAAAGTCGCTTCTTACCGGAGATCAGCTGAGCTTGCGCCGTCCATAAAGCTGCCGTCGACTTCCCTGAGACACTGGCGTCAAGACACCTGTGGACACATACCTCCGACTATCAAGTACTGTTAAACTCACTAAAACACTAGCAACACAATAGAAAGATAAGGGATTTCCCAGAATTGTCCTAGTAAATGTGTCTAAAAACATCGGAATCCGTCCCAATGCAATCGCGTTTTTTTTAAAAACTTTTTTTAATTTATTTATTTTTTTCTAGTCCTTCGCTATCAATATCCTCAGCCACGGATCTTTCATCCTCGCTCAAATTAATGGGGAAATTGTCGTTTTCTCGGTCCGAATAGGTCTTGCTGCTGGAAGCTCCCATTAGAAACAATGTGAGGATGTGAGGAGCCATCAACATGTGACGTCATCGTCTGCGACTTCCAGTAAATAGAGGGCTTTTCTGTTAGCACCAAAAGTTGTGAACTTTATTGTGGATGTTCTCTACTAAATCCTTTCAGCAAAAATATGGCAATATCGCGAAATGATCAAGTATGACACATAGAATGGATCTGCTATCCCGTTTAAATAAGAAAATCTCATTTCAGTAGGCCTTTAAAGGGACAATGCACATTAATGGATAAGAGGGACAATACACATTAATGAACACAATAACACCAAAGGTTTGCGCTTATTAAAACCTGTGCAAACTTGATAGCACACACAAAGCTGATCTACTAAACTTGTGTGTTGAGGATTAGGTATTTAAGCGAGAAAAAGAAGGAGCGCAATCCATTTAGCATATCTCTTTATAAATAAGCAGGATATATGAGGTAGCGAATTGTCCAGGGTGAACCCCGCCTTCCGCCCGAATGCAGCTGAGATAGGCTCCAGCAACCCTGGCGACCCCGAAAGGCACAAGCAGTAGAAAATGGATGGACGGATATGCTGATTATCAGAACCAAATGCACGCAGTGTAATTCATCAAGAGACACTGTTTTGTGTCTTATTTTAGTACATCTAGGAAGGACATGCAAACTGGCAGTTGCGCAGAAATAGCTGTGGTAAAGGACGCGATCGCAGAGAAGCTCCATTCTATGTATCGTTGTCAACACATATGGACTGTCAAAAATAGGAATATTTGACATATCGATATGTCTTATTCAGCAATATAATTTTATAATTTTGCAGCTCCTTGGTGACTTAAGGGGCAGATTAAAACAAATTAAATAGTTGTTTTTTGTGTCTGCTTCTGGCTTTTTTAAAATAAAAAAATCCAACAAAAATACTTCTCATAATATGATTTTTTTTAGTGCCAGCATCTCTTATGATCGCACCTTCAGCACGGTAAAGAAGTAGGTTTCGTTGTCGATGCACTGTTGTACTGCTTCTAAAATGCTTGTAAAATGTGGCACACGTCTGCTGCATGTTTCAAAACATAGCAAAAACATGTAAGAGGAGCAGGATTTGCTAAATGAGTGTCTCCATGGTGAAAGCTGCGTAGTGCACACAAAAACTCTATTTGATTAGGGCGGTCTGCACCAGTTATCAATTGTACGCACAGTTTCGATAAATTACACGCAATACGTCCAATAATAGGACGTGCAATTTTAAAGTTTGCACACGCTATTTAAGTAGCGCGTGGTATTTGGATTTTAGTAGATTATGTGTAAATATGACAGATTATAGCAATAGCCCAATTTAAAAATAGTTAAAAACACAAGTATATAACAACTGTTTTGGAATAGGTTAAAATGTTTGCATTTTTAAGTTTGCTTGTAACCATGCTTTGGGTTTTACCTTGAAAAAAAGAACTGTGGTGCTTTCCCCGATTGGCTTTGCAAATTTGTTCATCTTTTTATGGAAAACAAAATGTTGTCCAAAGTTCTTTCTTCTGTGTTGCATCTCGCAATCTTCTTTAGTTCCTAAGTACTGTAGCTCTTCTTTTACGGAAGTGTTCCTTAACGGGGGCCGACACTTGTCCATTTAATACATTTATTAAAAAAAAGGCACTTCTGAATCCTTTCAGGTTTTTATAGTGTTAAAACTTACATTTATTTAAGGCATTACAGCAATGATGAAGAAGGTTCTGTCAAATATCTTCATCAATAGGCTGTATCAAACAATTCGGCTTTTACAAAAACACCCTATTGACCTAAGTATAAGATTGTATTCCCTCGAAAAAAGACTGAAAAAAGTTGTCATTATTTGGGGTTTGTATTCACAGTATATACCCTCTCCAAGCATGTCACAGTTTGTAGAGGGAGTCGTCTTATATACACGGTGCGCTCAAGTTATAATGCTCACAGTCTCACACACATCCTGTATTTTTCACCATTAATGTTCTTTCAGTGTAACTATGCCCAAATGTTTGCTGAGTGACGCCGTCTCTTCGTTAAATGGCCTAAATGACTATTTATTCATGTTCTGTCTGCCAGGAGTCTTGCAATCTTGGGTGCAGGTCTAATGGGTGCAGGCATCGCTCAGGTATCCATAGACAAAGGACTTCACACCATATTAAAAGACTCTGCAGCTGAGGGTATCAGCAGAGGAGAAGAGCAGGTTTACAAAGGGTGATCTTTTTTTTCCAGAGCTGCACAAAGCAAAGGCCAAGTTGTAAAAAGGCGAAATGCATATTCTTTTGTGATTTTATTCTCAGTTTGAACACCAAGGTGAAGAAGAGAGCACTGTCATCATTTGAGCGGGACACCACAATGTCCAACCTTTCGGCACAGTTGGACTACACAGGCTTTTCGACCGCCGACATGGTGATAGAGGCTGTGTTTGAGGATATCGACATTAAACACAAAGTCCTCAAGGAGGTGGAGGCTGTGAGTAGACTCTAATCACATCGGTTCACGACGAAATGTCTAATTATTATTTTTAACATGAGAGTTATCTTTTTGTTCAGGTGATCCCTCCTCACTGCGTGTTTGCCTCCAACACTTCCGCACTGCCCATTAAGGACATTGCTGCTGCCAGCAAACGGCCAGAAAAGGTCAGAATAAACTTCTTTCATCTTACAATATGGTGCTTAACACACATATATGACCACCCTAAAAATATTTTACGGCCCCTTTTTTGGGGATTAAATCAAAGACACAATGACAAGACCAGTCAAAGCAACTGGTAGATAACAATTACGTCTAGTATATTTCTTTCAAATTGTCATCATATGGCCCCCTTCAGAGGGGTGCTTCTAACAGTAAAAATATATGAATAGAAATGTATCATGGCCTCATGATGTTATTACACAATTGACTACGCATTTGATTATTTGATTGTTTTTACGTACAAATTGAGGATAACCTGCTTTGAAATAATTAGTAAAGGAGACGAGCAGTAAGGCTGTGCAATTAATAACATTTGGATTTTGGCTTCTCACAATCATAAAAACAGTATAACCGAAGAAAAACGATCGAGCCGTGCAACATTTATGCAAATTCATGAGCAAGACTAAAAAAGATGGTTATTGGTATGAGTGACAAAAAGGCAGTCTACCAAATTACTCATATCCATTCAGTTTCAGTGAGCATGAGAATAAAAAAGAAACAAAAAAGGAAAGTCAGAGCTCTTGTTTTCTTGTTACTAATGTATTTCCGGTTGTTATTTTAGGTTATGGGTCCTATTATAAAAAACAAACTTTTCGTACATGTCTGTACAACTCATATTTGTGTATTTGGGATCCCCATTAGTGTCGAAAATTTGAAAGCAAACCATGGAGGCACAGTGGAGATATTTATAAAACAATTTTGCCTTCTTCCAAACTTGCTCTAAATAAGCTGTTTGGAATTAGAGACTTAATCAACTATTTTGCCTTAGTTACGTCAGCTTTGCATGAGTCTGACATTTTTATCCAGTTGTAGGCCATAAGGTCTTTCTTTTTCCCTATTCTCTGGTTGTAAGCCAGACTGGCTCGTATATGCACATTCATCCTCCGCTGTTGCCATTTCTAAAAAAGGTAGCCTATAGTTAGAACTTATATCTGTCAGTAAACTCCATATGGAAGCACCTGGACGTGCTGTAATGAAACAACTGGAATTGGTGTGATGCGTTACATTGTATCCTATGCATGTTCGAAATAAACTGAAACTGAACTGAACTGAATATAAGACTACAAAATGGCTGACTAGATGTAAACTCAGTCGAAGGGGGCTTCTTAGTCTAGAGGAAAACTTTGGCACGTAAACCCCCACAAAACAGCACATGCTGAAGAGACGGTCAAAAAGTGGCTTGAAGAAGGTCTGTAAAACATCATCCGTGCAAAATTTTGACCAAGGAACCACACTTGCATCTTATGTAGACAACAATGAAGTGTTTTAAAAGGAAGATAAAAACCATAATAGGATCCCTTTAAAGCTGAGTTTCGGCAATTCCATAAATTTGCCATTTTCCTATTGTATGAATAATTGTATTTATCATGATTTTAGTATCAATCAAGATAATTATGATTATTTTTGCCATAATCGTCCAGCCTTAACAAGTATATACTTAAGTATTTTTTATTTTTTTTAAAGTGTTTTAATACAGTACTGTAATTTCTACTGCAGTTTCTTGCAGTTCATACATTTTGTTTGTCAAAAAACGAAATATTTATTTATTATTATTATTATTTATTATTATTATTTACTTTCTTGGCACACATTATTTCCAGGTCTTCGCGGGCCTAGTAAAATTATGTGGCCCCCAGGAGAATAAGACCATACATTTTTCTTCTTCAGTACAGTAATAAACATTGTGGTTGTCTTTTAATGGAACTTGAATTAAACTCAAAACCAGAAATGGTATGGTTTATTTGCTTCATAATAAGTTACATTAAAGAACATGGCTTGGTTACATTTGCACAATTCAACATGTCTGAAAAGGAGTAGGAAGAAGTCGAGGTAATTCAGACATACCCTTTGTCCATATATTTTACCAATCATTCATTTTGTTTGTTTACATGTCTGTCTTTTAAAGTTTTTTACACTTCCTGTGTAAAAAATACGAATGAAAGTGTTGAAAATTTCAAACATTGAGCTTTTATTTTGCAGTGCAATACTATAACCTTTTTTTGGGGGCCACTTGACTAAATGTGTGACTATGGGATGAAAGGTGATCGGCATGCACTACTTCTCGCCGGTGGACAAGATGCAGCTGCTGGAGATCATCACCACCGACAAGACATCCAAGGACACGCTGTCTTCGGCGGTTAGCGTGGGTCTCAAACAGGGCAAGATCGTCATTGTTGTTGGGGTAAGAGCAGTTCTTCCTGAAGTTGGCCACTATGCAGTACAGCAGTTCTCATTGTACAATTTGGAAAAATAATCCTACTGCATGGTCTCTCCACTTGAAACGCAGGACGGCCCTGGGTTTTACACCACTCGTTGCCTGGCTCCCATGCTGGCAGAAGCTGTCCGGGTGCTTCAGGTAACGAAAGCTTTATCACAGCTTTGGCATCTCGGTGAATGTTAATGGACATGAAGAGCACTTTTATTTTATTAGAAGCAACCTCAACAGTGATCTTTTTCTATTACAGGAAGGCGTTGGTCCAAAGAAGCTCGACAGCTTGACAACCAGCTTTGGCTTTCCGGTTGGTGCGGCAACGCTTGCAGATGAAGTAGGCATCGATGTGGCAGCTCATGTGGCTGAGGTAATGTTGTCTGCACTACAGGCATTGCATGTAATAATTTGGGTTGTCCAATGTGATCTACTTAGTAGCCTCGTGGTCAGAGTGTCCGCCCTGAGATCGGTAGATTATGAGTTCAAACCAAAGACTATAAAAATGAGACCCATTACCTGCCTGCTTGGCACTCAGGATCAAGGGTTGGAATTGGGGGTTAAATCACCAAAAATTATTCCCGGGCGCGGCCACTGCTACTCCCCACTGCTCCCCTCACCTCCCAGTCGGTGTCCATGGGGATGGGTCAAATGCAGAAGAAAAAAGAAATGTGTGTGTGACAATCATTGGTACTTTAACTTTAACTTTAATTTATATTATTTTGTGAATGTGAGTGTGAATGTTGTCTATCTGTGTTGGCCTTGCGATGAGGTGGCGACTTTTCCAGGGTGTACCCCGCCTTCCACCCGAATGCAGCTGAGATAGGCTCCAGCACTCGCCGCGACCCCGAAAGGGACAAGCGGTAGGAAATGGATGGATGGATGTTATCATGAAAAGCTGAACAGCAAGTTAACATCTAAATGTCTGCCAAGAAACACACAAGTTTGGTCTTGTCTTGTATTTCACTGAAGTCATCTACAACATAGTAGGCTATGGGCTACTAGAAGCTAGCAGCTACCAAACAGCTAAGCGCACAATAGCACATAAGCTAGACATACGTAATAAGTGTCCTTAATTGAACAATATTGCCGTCTAAAACACCACATTTGTCAATATAAACAAGTATCAAATAATTATGGTTGCATATGACTCACATAAACAAAGTATTTAAGGCAGAGGTGTCTTAGAAAGTATGCAATATCAGCTCAGTACACACCTGGTATTAACCATACCTGTCAACCCTCCAGTTTTCTTCTGAATTACTCTCGCATTTCAGTATTTTCCCGTTTGCTTTAGCTGCTATTAAAACCTTCAGCTTCAAGTCCATTCTACAGGCCCTAAACATTTGCGTAAAAATGCGGAGCAATTCGATCAAATGCACAGGGTGAGAGCGGGATAAAAATGAAGACCACGCCAGAGAATACTCAAAATGTGTGTAAATATCTTGACAAATGGGAGGCTTGTAATCCTACAGTCGTACACGGTCATGCTTTTTGTAAGATTTGTGACACCAATTTAATTATACCACGGAAAAAATAAAAAATTGCATTTTTATTTTTATTTAACTGTTGTGTGTAATGTTGACAACATTGGTTGGGTTGGCAGACCATTTTTCTCAGTGGAAATTTTACAAAAGCGAAAAGGTAGCAAACAGCAGGCTTATGATTTGTTTTAATATTACATGTATTTAAAGCCATTATGTTAAAAAAAACAAAAAAACACCCAAGTGTTTATATGAAAAGTGTGAAAATGTGACCGGAGTCTGCAGAGCTTGCTATTGCTGTGCCAGCACACTGAGAATATTCAGCAGTCTAGCCGCTACTGCCGGAAGGGCCACTGGACCGATATTTTACCTTGGAATTGTCCATCTCTAATGTCATTAAAGATGATGCTCATTTACTAATAATAACGCAAAAATTGTATGTAGCATCAATATTTCACAATTGTTAATGTTTACATTTTAAAACGTCATTATCCCTGATGGGGCAATTTGTTTATTTGGGTGTTGCATCCCTGGACAAATACTCAGTAATAATAAGGTCACTAGTAATAGTTAACTTTGTTATTTCATATTTTTCTACATTTGTTTACTGTTCGAAATATTTTATGTTCAACCTAACCGTATTGCTTTGTTATTTACTCAGTGTGTTAACTCGTCTCTAATGCATTTAGTTTTTTATTACTGATGTTTTAAAATTGGCGGGTTTATGAATGTGCAGGACTCCATTGAAAAAGACATTCTTCATCACAATGAGACTTTCCTTGATAAAAAAAATTAAATCATGTTTTTTTTTTTTAAAGAAGGTAAAAAAAAAAATTTTAAAAAATTGTGATACTAATTAATATAGGCTGATATAAAAAATAATCTAGATTTTTATCTCAAATCCCTCAGCCCTAATTTAAAGTCTTTATAACTTTCACACACACTTATGAAAACCATATATGATCTTAAATACTCATAAAACCTATGTCGTTTTAACATTAAAACTTAACCTATGTCGTTTTAACCTTAAAACTTAAATTTCAATGTTACATAAAACATTTGCGATGCACTAAGACCCCGTAGTAAGCGAACCGCAGACTAGTGAGGGAACGCTGTAATAGCAGGTATATTTTTCTTTGACTAATATTAAAAAATAAAGTTGATTTGATTTGATATTTGATTGCAGGATCTGGGGAAAGCTTTTGGCTCTCGTTTTGGAGGCGGGAATGTGGAAGTCCTTAAGACAATGGTGGCGAAAGGCTTCAAAGGTAACAGTAATGGTACCAGTAACGTACCTTCACGGACAGAAAAACAAAGTCCTCAAGGTTCACTATTTTGCAAAAATGACATATTAATTATAAAGTAACTTTTGCGTTTTATCTCAGTAACTCATTACCTTTCAAACGCAACAGTGTGTAGGGCTAACTTAAAGTGCTTTAAAGTGTCTAAACTTTACTTGTCTAACCTCCTCACACTTACATAAAATTGCTGAAAAGGCTAAAAACATGGCCCTTTAGGTCAAAGGTCTTTAACAGGGGGTCTGCGACTCCCAGGGGTCTGCAGTGGTAATGCAGGGGGATTGGGAAATTTTGGGTTGATTACTTTTTTCTTATTTTTTAATACTCCCTGTATAATTTTTACACTAATTTAAGTGTCCTAAAATACCGTACACATTGACATTGCTCCAACACACTAGTGTCGTTCAAAAATGGCAGTTATTTGGCGCCCCTTCTCCCTGTACCTTGCAGGTTTCAAATAAAAACATGAATAAATAACTATTACATAATTGTATTTAATGTTAACATTTAAGATAGCTTGCAATTAGAGAACCTGTTGTCAACTAGCAATTAGCGAACCGGTTGTCAAGTTGATTAGCACCCCAATTAGCTATTAGTGCTAAATGTCAGTTCGCTATTAGCGTTAGTTGTCAGCTAGCCATCAGTGCACAGTTCTAAGATAGCGATTAGCGTGCTAGTTGTCAGTTAGCAATTAGTACGCTGGTTGTCAGTAAGCGATTAGCAGGCTAGTTGTCAACGAGCAAAGAGTGCGCCAATAGTGAGCGATTAGCACGACAGTTGTCACCTATCTATTACCACAGAAGTTGTCAGCTAAATATTACCACAGAAGTTGTCAGCTAGCATTTAGCGCAGCCATTGTCATCTAGCAATTAGCGCACCAGTTGTCAGCTAGTAATGAGTGCGCCAATATTAAGATATTCGATTAGCGAGGCAGTTGCTAGTAAGCGATTAGCCCGGCAGTTGTCAGAAAGCGATTGGCGCGCCAGTATTTCAGGAATGAAAGCGCGGCAGTTATTAGCTAGCGATTAGTGCATTATTTGTCGGTTAGCCATTAGCGCATTAGTTGTCGGATAGCGATTCGCACACTAGTTACTATCTGCTGATTAGCGCGACTGTTGGAAGCTAGCGATTAGCGCACCAGTTGTCAGCTAGCAGGTTTGGAGTCCTTGACCTGGAAAACGTTCTAGTGGGTGGCAGTACTTCACAGTACATATCCATCTATCCATTTTCTACAGCTTATTCCCTTTTGGGGTCGCAGGGGGCGCTGGCGCCTATCTCAGCTACAATCGGGCAGAAGGCGATGTACACACTGGACAAGTCGCCACCTCATCGCAGTCACATTACATACTTTTTGATAAATATTTTTAAACATTTATTTATACATGTATTACACCATTCTAATTTATAAGACAACCTTTTCATATATTGTCAGCTTAGTACTCCTTGAATGCTCTAATAAACTACTGAAGGTGTTTGTCACGCTTGCAATTGTTCTCTTGTGAAGGCCGTAAATCAGGAAAAGGCTGTTTCATCTACGGCAAAGGCAAAAAAGACAAGAGTGTCAACCCCGATGCTGAAAACATCCTCGAGAAGTACCATCTCTCTGCCCTTCCCGCAGTGTAAGAGGACATCTGGTGGAGTATTTTACTGTTTTAGTGTGTCACTCACAAGTCAGGTGGTGTGTATTTTCCTGCTGCAGCTCATCAGACTCTGACATCCAGCACAGACTTGTGTCTCGCTTTGTGAACGAGGCCGTGCTGTGTCTCCAGGAGGGAATCCTTACCAATCCAGTAGAGGGAGACATCGGAGCTGTGTTTGGACTCGGATTTCCTCCCTGCCTGGGTGGTGCGTTAAAATACACATAAACAGACGCGTGCACCACTAATTTGGTTCTTTGTTTTGCATTAAGGTCCATTCAGGTTCGTGGACTCCTTCGGTGCCGAGCGTCTCGTCAGTACTATGCGGCGCTTTGAGGAAGTGTATGGAAACCAGTTCACGCCATGCCAGCTCTTACTGGACCACGCTAAAGATCCCAGCAAGAGGTTCCACAAGTGATGGATTTCTCAAATTTTGCCTTAAGGTAACAAAAATATTACAAATATCTCTCGGTATGAGTTAGCTTTATTTGTAAAAGCAGAATATTTGATACAACTCTTGAATTGGATCTAATGATCCCAGTTGTGCTCAATTAAACTCTGGAACCCTGAGGTTTTCAAAGTGGAACAGTAAACTTTCCTTTTAGGGAATATAATATTTTAGGGGTGTTCCGACCCGATATTCATGTGGGATGTCTGTCTATCAGCAAAAAGTGATATTGTCTTGCGTTTAAAATGTCCGATACAAGCAGTTTGCTGTATGTTTACTTATCTATATTTATTTCAATAAGCACACAGGGTTGTTTTTTCTGCTTTTTTAGTCAAGTCATTTATAAAAAGTAATAAAAATGGTAGGCAATAGACTACTTGGAGCTAGCAGCTACACAACAACTTAGCACACAATAGCACGCAAGCTTGACATACTGTACATAAGAATTGGATAATATTGCAGTCTTAAACGGCACATTTTTCAATATGAACAAGTATCAAATGATGAGAGTTGCATATTACTCACAGGTACAAAGAAGAAGCGTATTAGAAGGTGTTCAGTAAAAAACTTGTCCGCATCATTTAACTTACTGCATCACAAGTTTAGCGTCATGAATTAGCGTGGCCTGGAGGTGTTGCCAAAACAAGATTCCACTCTACTTCAGTTTAAAGAGAGCAAAAAAATTTGGTATGGTAAATTGTCCTAAGTCTAAAATTTGTAATACAGTGGGTCTCAGTTTTTTTGAGTGAAAAATGTGCCAAGAGTGAACTACCAGCTTGATAAGTCTGAAAGAGAAAAAGATGATAGAGTATTATCTGCTCACAGATGCTGCCTGGTGGTTGTTTGAGCACACTGCAGCCAGTCCCACTCATTAATGCTTCAGTCACATGCAGGATTCTCACAGGAATGAGGCAAAAATACATTACCCTTCTACTGTGCTATTGTTCTCTGAGAAATGTTTGTAACATTCCACACTAAAATTTAAAAGTATGTACTATAGGTATCGAAGTTGGTCAATTTCTGTATCATATAGTAAGTGAAAAAGTTGGATCGAGACACCCCTAAATCATTTTTGGATATCAGTTTTCTACTATCCCCAGATTGTTTAGTTGCTGACTGTAGCATTTACAAAGCCATTGATCCAAACAACTGAAGTTAGCTTAGCATGTTCAGCAAGAAAAACTAGTTTTTTTTTTAGTTAAGTTAACCATGTGGGTGGAATAGGTTTTGTTCCAGTGAATATGTTTTTTAATTGATCAAATGCGGTGTTTATGAACCTTTTAGACACACAATGATGTCTTTGTTGTCTCCCTCTGTATGTATAGTCGAAAACAACGACATTCAATGTTGTCATCTCTTCGCGCGTTTGTATTATTCAACAGGCCTGAAGATGTTAATAATACGTCCATTCACTCTTTGTTGCGTCACTGTGTTCAACGATGAAGTCAAATAAATGTCAACAAGTAAATTCAAGCATGATTGATTTTATTTATGCATGGCTAAATCAAGCATATCAACCAAAGAGTTCTGAGGTACATTTTATATCAACCAAAGAGTTCTGAGGTACATTTTTAGAGACTATCATTTTTGAGGCAGTCAAAAAAAATCCATGATAGCTGGGGCAAAAACTACAAACAGCAGTATGTGTTACCCACACAGGGTATGTTAAAAATGTACAAAAAAATTGTAATTCATTTATTTATGGCGGCTGGCTTCCAATATTTTTTAAGCCACAATACTATCACAATATGTTTTTGAGCTTCCACAAAAGGCTGTGACATACAACTTGGGTTCATTGTAAACCTGTTTTGTGTAGAAAGATCATCCAAAGTCATCCATTCAGTAAATGTATTGACCCAAATATAAGAAACTATTAAAAAAAAAGTCTGGATAAAGAGGTCTACAGATTTATTTTTGAGGTTCCACAAAATGCTGTGAAATACAACTTGGGTTCATTGTAAACCTGTATCGTGTAGAAAGATCAACCAAACCCATCCATTCAGTAAATGTATTGACCCAAATATAAGAAACTATAAAATAAAAGTCTAGAAAAAGAGGTCTAGAGATTTATACATGCAAACCAATAGGTGGCGCCGAAATTAATTCGAAATTAATTAAAGAGTCAGAGCTTTTCTTCCTGTCACTTACACACACCAGTGGGCAGGTTTGAAAACAACATATAATAATTTTTGGACTGCAAAAAAAAAAAAAAAGGTGTTGTCTTATATAGAGGTCAATCTAGTAAAGCCGTCTCGTAGCGTAACTAACAAAGACACAACTATACATCCTCAGAAAGTCAGGCCATTTGTAAGTAAACTACTTCCATTCTTGAGTCTGAGACAGGAAGTACCGTATTTTTCTGAGTATAAGTCGCACCTGCCGAAAATGCATAAAAAAGAAGGAAAAAAACATATATACGTCGCACTGGAGTATAAGTCGCATTTTTGGGGGAAATTTATTAGATAAAATCCAACAAGAACAGACATTTGAAAGGCAATTTAAAATAAATAAAGAATAGTGAACAACAGGCTGTTATATGACAAATAACCAACTAAGAAGGTGCCTGGTATGTTAACGTAACATATTATGGTAAGAGTATTTCAAATAACTAAAACATATAGAACATGCTATACATTTACCGAACAATCTGTCACCCCTGATCGCTAAATCCCATTAAATCTTCGTTTTCGGTGTCGCTTCTAAACAATTCCGCCAACTCCGAAGGAAGACAATGCGCCGCTTCCTCTTCTATCGGTACGTCGCTTACGTCATAGAGTCATCGTCAGGTGCAGTTCCAATTATTCCAGCCTTTCTGAATCCGGACTGGATGGTTTCGGTTGTCGCTGAAGCCCATGCTTTGTCGATCCATCCGATGACATCCAGAAAAGTTGCGTGGCGCATTCTCCCGGTTGCCGTGAAGCTGTGCTCTCCTTCCATCATCCACTGCTCCCACAGGCTGCGCAGGACTGCCTTAAAACTCCTATTCACGGAGATGTCATTTTTGTTCAGCCCTTTGTTTTTATAAGTTACCGCCAATGTACCGTAGCAGGTAGCGTCTTCTTTCCCACAATGCACTTCTGCCATGACCAATTCCGCCGAATTTTCATTAGTTGACGTGTGTGTGTGACGATTGCTGACATTCGGCTAGTCTCATACGTGAATGAGATAAATAATATTTGATATTTTACGGTAATATGTTAATAATTTCACACATAAGTCGCTCTGGAGTATACATCGCACCCCTATGAAAAAAACTGCGTCTTATATTCCGAAAAATACGGTAGTCTGGATTCGACAGCCAATGAGGGGTCTGAGACAGAAAGTAGTCTAGTTATGAAAGCCAATGAGGCATCTGAGACAGAAAGTACCGTATTTTTCGGACTATAAATCGCAGTTTTTTTATAGTTTGGCCAGGGGTGCGACTTATACTCAGGAGCGTCTTATGTGTGAAATTATTAACACAATACCGTAAAATATCAAATAATATTATTTAGCTCATTCACGTAAGAGACTAGACGTATAAGATTTCATGGGATTTAGCGATTAGGAGTGACAGATTGTTTGGTAAACGTATAGCATGTTCTATACGTTATAGTTATTTGAATGAGTCTTATCATAATATGTTACGTTAACATACCAAGCACCTTCTCAGTTGGTTATTTATGCGTCACATAACATACACTTATTCAGCCTGTTGTTCACTATTCTTTATTTATTTTAAATTGTGTTTCAAATGTCTATTCTTGGTGTTGGGTTTTATCAAATACATTTCCCCCAAAAATGCGACTTGTACTCCAGTGCGACGTATATATGTTTTCCCCTTCTTTATTATGTATTTTCGGCTGGTGCGACTTATACTCCGGAGCGACTCATACTCCGAAAAATACGGTAGTATAGAACAGCCAATAAGGGGACAGTGACAGTAAGAAGTCTAGTTTTGAGATCCAATGAGGCATCCAAGACAGGAAGTAGTCTAGATACGACAGCCAATGAGGCAGTGGAATGTGGAAGTAGTGTCAAAGCGCTTTGAGTACCTTGAAGGTAGAAAAGCGCTATACAAGTACAACCCATTTACCATTTATCTGAGACAGGAAGCAGTCTGGATACGACAGCCAATGACGGGACGGAGACAGGAAGTAGTCTAAATACGACATCCAATGAGGCATCTGAGACAGCCAATAAGGTGTCGGATGCAGAGAGGGAGCGGTTTAATTCAAGTCTCACAGTGGAAGACACAATAAGGATGGCTACCAGGCACATTCTAGCCCTGTAGTACAGTTTGGTTCAGCTCTATGCTATATTGATGTTTACAATGAAAAAAAAATAAATCATAAAACTAATCGGGTACCAGGTACAAGTCAGAGCTAGACATTGTCCAATCCAGTGTTTGGTGACAGACAATCGTTAGATCTTGGGTCTCCATCCTTGTATGAACCGCGTGATCTTAGTGACGTGGAGTCGGCTCAAGTGAAAGTCATGGAACAGGATGTCCTCGGTCAGCTGAACCAGAAGGCTGCCGTCAATCCGCTCCCTCTGGAACACGGAAACCGCCGCCTCGGACAAGCCGATGAAGCGCAGACAGGCCGACACCTCCTCCAGGGACAGCGCAGACAGGTCGGCAGGGGGGCGCCAGGTGGGGTCGGTCGTTGCGAGCGCGCCTTCGGTTCCGCCTCCCTCCGCGCCTCTGGAGGAATCTGGATTGTCCGTGGGCTCGGGTGACGGGCAAGGCGACTGACGATTGAAAGGGTTCAAAGCGCCGAAAGGTGCAAAGCGACTCTGCGGGGGCGGTCCTAGTTGCCCGGTGGCGAAGGAGTCCACCCACGGCTCTGCCCAGGTGGCTTGTGCTGTCTGAGGGATGGCTGTGGGGTCGGCGGGGACGGTTGAGACCGGGTCAGGATTGGTGGCGTTGGGGGCGGGGCAATCCGCCCAGGAACATGGATAGCAGTAGAGGGAAGCGTCTGGGGAGGGCAAGCAACTTGGACCAAGCAAAACAAAAACAAGTCACAATATTAGCACCTAGTTAATCAATCCACCTAGTCTGCATGACTCAAAATAAAATGTACGTTATGAGTTGGTATAGAAAATGTCACAGTGGTCCCTTTCAGATCAACCAAAACATCCAGGTCTCACTATCTAGCTAACTCTACCTATTAGATGGATAAGTAGACAGACAAATCTTTGTTTTTCCAACCACGGGAATGAAGAAAGTGAGTGTGAAAGGCAGCGCTGTGAAGAAACCGATGATAGTCATTGAATTAAAGAAATAATCCCAAAAACATAACTGAGTTGTGCAATTAACGGACCAGGCGAAGCAGTATTACTAAAGCGCTAAAGTATTTTTTTAAATGGCAAATATTTGCCTATAAAATTCTGGAGAAGCAATTTAAAGTGGATACTCTGCAAGGTTAATGCTGTACGTTATTATTACATTACTCCATAAAACTACAGTAGTTGTTTGTACTACATTCTATTGTATTGTTGATAGAACAATTGTTTTCCAGTATTCTTTAAAAACGTGTTACTTGTAAAATTGGGGTGTTTTTGGAGATCTTATAATTTATATTTATTGATATAGAAAAAGTATTTTAAAAATATTACTTTTTGAAAATATGGTACATGTTAAATGGTCCTGTTTTTGGGAAGCCTTGAAAGTGGGTGTCAAAAGTGTGACCTTTTATTGACCCGCAGCATATTGTTGAAATAAAAACAAAATACAACAGTAAAATGCAGGAAAAACCAAATCAAAAAGACGTCTTTTTGATATTAAAAACTTATAATATGCTTTGTCACCTGTAATTATATACCAACATGTTTTATATGTGGTTATTATGTATTGTATTGTTGACAGAGACATCCATCCATCCATCCATTTTCTACCCTTTATGATGATGATGATGATGATGATTATTATTATTATTATCATCACTACATCTGAGTGATGGGGCAGAACAATAAACATTTTGCTTCTTCTTGCCCCCTTTAGGAAACAGTTACTTTTTTTTCTTTGTATTTCCCTTTTAAATTTACGACTGTTTTTTTCAAATGACAATATTCTATTGGCGTTTTTATGTGTGTAATTAATTTAATAAAATGACAAAATTACATTCCCCACAATGCTCTTTAAATATGTGTTTTTATCATTTTTCTTTTTACAAAATAAAAACGGTTTCAAAATGGCCCCCCCATGCTTGACTTTTAGTAAGCGGCCCTTGGTAGAAAAAAACAACCTTGGACTAGAACATCCATCCGTCCATCCATTTTCCTACCGCGTCGTGGGGGTTGCTGGAGCCTATCTCAGCTGCATTTGGGCGGAAGGCCTGTACATGATGCATTGTAAGGTTTTTCTTTGATCGTGTGATAAATACCAATATTTAAAACTTAGTGCTCTCAAATATTTATTATTTTTCAATTAGATTAATCACACTTTTTGAATAAGTTTGATTAATTGTGAATAATCACTGTTGACGTTTTCCATGTTACTATTATTTCTAGTGTTTTTGCTACCAGCTGTCTTAAACACGTTTTGCTTTTACAATATATTTAAACTTGTTGCGCTTCGATAGGAGAATTCATCATTTATGCAATTTTCCTTGGTTTTATTTTAAAGGCATGTCGGGGTGTATTTAAAGCCAAATTTTCACTTGCGTATAATTTGACCTGATCAACTGACTGTAAAACATCGCTTTTCAGGTAACCATCCACTGCTAAACCAAAGGAGGATGTATAGTCAAAATAATTGGCATGATTATTCTGCATTTATACATGATCAATACAATAACGTTGTTTGATTATTCGCAAGCGTTAATTTTGACAGCCCCACTACACATATACAATCTATTTGTGAGTGTTCTGTCCTTTTATAATGGACATTTTGTAAACAACATTATGTATTATGTGGCCACAGTTTTGAATATATAATTGGTGAAAATACACACAATACTTTAATTGGAGAAAAAATTAATAGATTATTACATCTTTTGAGTATGTATCCTATGCAGAGGTGGGTAGTAACCCGCTACATTTACTTTGCGACATTAACTTAAGTAACTTTTTGAAAAATGGTACTTGTCAGAGTCGTTTTAATGCCACATACTTTTTACTTGAGTACTTTTGTGAAAAAGAAATGCAACTTTTACTCTTACATTTTAATATAATTCTGATCGCTACATTGATTTACATCATTGGTACGTAGTAAACATGTTGCTTTTTTTATGTATGTTTTAGCTGCTCATATGCTAACATTAGCCTTGTTATAACATAAGTGACTGTAAAAAGTGCATCTTTGGTAGTACATGCTGTATAGCAGCGGTGTCAAATGGTTCAATCCGGCCCGCGGTATGAGTTTGCTATGTATAAAAATTTGCCAACATTTTTGAATGAAGGAAACTACTGTTCTAAATGTGTCCACTAAACGTCGCAATAGCAATTATTTGTATCTTTGTAGATGATGCTACATATGCAAAAAAAACAAAAAACACATGTTAGTGCACCAGTCGAGGAAAATGAGCAAACTACATAAATAACATACTGTAATTTGATTTTGATATTTTTTTTTATATTGATAGATTGAAAATTAACACCAATGTGTTGACTGATGAACATTATCACAAAATTTATTTAGAAACTATAAATGACGACAAATAAAGGTAGAATACACATAACTTATTTAGAAACTATAATGACAAATAAAGGTAGACTACTATTAACATGTAAGTGTAAAAAAAAACAACCCAACAACATTATGATTTGTACATTTTTAAAATATGCTGGTTTTATTTTTAAACAAAAAAACAATCTAAAGTTGCCAATACTTTTAAGTTATCGTGCCGTGATTTTGCCAATCCGGCCCACTTGGGAGTAGATTTTTTTTCTCCATGTGGCCACTTATCTAAAATGAGTTTGAAACCCCTGCTGTATAGTATGGCTACACACGCACACGCACACACACGCACACACACACACACACAATAACTACAGTTGTAGTGCAAGTAGCATAAAAAATAGCTACTAAATAAATGAGAAGTTACTTATCATTTACTCAGTACTTGAGTAGTTTTTTCACTAAATAAGTAATTATTTGGATGACTACTTTTTACTTTTACTAGTCATATTACTCTAAAGTAAGTACAATATATGCTATGCATGTTGTACAAATACTTTTTGTTTGTATAGATACACATGTTACTAATGTGGGTGCGAATGAAGCGAGTGTACCTATCCTGCAGCCCTGAGGAGTAGAAGGACAGGTTAGGTCTGGGGGAGGTGAAGGCCTTCTGAAAGCGTGGGGGGAGTGGAGGGCTGGGGGCAGGACTGGGCACGGAACCCACTTTAGAGCAGCGAGGCGGAACTGGGGGAGCGATCAAGTAGCGACATTCTTCTCTCACCTACATAGTCTCACACACACAGAAAAGAGAGCATCAGCAGCACAAAAAGGTTGAGTGTGTGTGTGTGTGTGTGTGTACTGTTGCCCTATGTTCCGGTTGTAAATGTCAAATTTGGGTGACCTTTACACTTCCGACAAAATACTTCACAGGGCTGTGAATATGGGAGACGAAATATACAAACACCCACGATTACACAAACCATTTTACGCAATTTTTTTATTCAAAGTTACTGATAATCATCAAACTAACCTCTGAAACATTAAATCTTTTTTGGGGGGGAAGCGGGGTACTAATCCAAAAATGTTGTGCTTGGGACCCCATTAAATAAATACATCTTTAAATAATTACTTAAAATTTTGATTAGTATATAAAAATTAAATACATAAGTGTTGTTAATTTAATGTAATCATTAATTTATTTCAATATTTAATAATAAACAATAATTAAATAAAGAAATAATATAGAATTCATATTTCATTCAAGTATTTAATTAATTGATTTTATTGTTTACATCTTTAAGTGTTAAATTAAGTGTATCATTAATCTTTGAATAATTGTAAAATTAATCAAATAAATAAATGTGTTAGTGTAATTATTTGATTTTTTTCAAAATCTAATTAATAATAAATTAATACTAAATAAATAATACAGCATTCATCAGTTTTTGATTTATATAATTGGGTTCATTGTTTACAAATTTTAATAATTACTTAAATTAAATGCATACCTGTGTTATTAATTCAATGTAATTATTTATTTCAGTTTGTAATATTAAATAACATCTAACAAAAAATATAGTAATTTAATGATTTGATTTCATAGGTTACACTTCATCTACTTAAATTTTTCAATAATTAATCTTTAAAGAAATACTTAAATATGTGATTAAATATAATATGAAGTAAATACATACATTTTATGTAATTATTTAAATGTTCCATATTTAATTTATATTAAATAAAAAATATAGAATTAATATATATTTTAAGAACTTTAATTATTAAATGCATAAATGTGTTAAATAGGTCAATTTATTTTATGTAGGAGTAATAAGTAAATATTAAAAGTATACAAATGTAATTATTCAATTATATCAATATTTATGTTTTTTTATGATTTATTGATGTATTTCATGAACCGCATCATGAATGTATTTTAACTGTCAAACTCAGCCAGCAAAGTCAGTTAACGTATCTAATAGGAATATAGTTCAAAGGTGGCATTAGTCTGAACTTTGAAAAACATGGCGACTAAGGAGGATATACAGTACGCTTGCTTTTTGGGGAGTCCAGTGAGTTGAGCTCATACTTGCACTGTTCGGAGTTAACATCAAGATTTGCAGTTTGTCGTAGAAATCCTACGATATTTCTTCATGACGTTATAAATGACATCAGCTAGTCTCTGCGTATTTCGCTAACTTTTTTTGACATTTGCCCATGTAATGTTGTTAGTTCACATTTGTCACGTTTCATAGCTGGGAACAGTGATTATTACTATGGATTATTAACGTTGCAATACAACCAGGCACAACATTAATATTATAATTTATACTTTTAACCTATCTAGTGCAGATATTTATTCTGTTGGTATAATAATCCGTTATGTGTTTTTCTAATTTTTAATGAGTTATTGTGATTTTTCGTTCGGTAATATTCCAGCCTTTATTTTTAGCTGTGTAGCGAAGCCTGCTTTTTTTTTTCTTCATAAAATTGCCCTCTAAAGTGGTGGCTGTATAAACACAACCTTTAAGTAAAGTAAAATTTTTATGAGTTCATAAAATCATATGTAGAACATATTTTTATTGGAATCATATCTCCTGCCAGTTCTCGCTGTCCTTTTTTTCTGCCTTATGTGGCCTTATGTTGGACCGTTCAGAGTGGCTTAACAGTTAACATCAAGATTTGCAGTTTGTCGTAGAAATCCTACAATATTTCTTGATGACGTTATAAATGACATCAGCCAGTCCCTGCGTATTTCGCTAACTGTTTTTGACATTTGCCCATTTAAGTGCTGTCAGTTGACATCGTTTCATAGCTGGGAATAGTGATTATGACTATGGATTATTAACATTGCAATATAACCAGGCACAACATTAATATTATAATTTATACTATTAACCTATCTAGTGCACATATTTATTTTGTTGTTAGAATATTTCCGTTTTGTGTTTATTTAATTTTTAATGAGTTATTGTGATTTTTCCTTCAATAATATTCAAGCCTTTATTTTTAGCTGTGTAGCGAAGCCTGCATTTTTTATTTTTTTTCATAAAATTTCCCTCTAAAGTGGTGGCTTTATAAACAAAACCTTTAAGTAAAGTAACATTTTTATGAGTTCATAAAATCATATGTAGAATATACTTTTATTGGAATCATATCTCCTGCCAGTTCTCGCTGTCCTTTTTTTCTGCCTTATGTGGCCTTATGTTGTCAAGGAAACACCAATCCAATAATGGATAAGTTTTATAATAGTCAAATAGTGTGTGTGCAATTAGAGTACAATACTCTTATTGCAGTATGTATTTTACCTACAGCTATTATTTACATTCAAAAAAGCTGATTTTAATTAAATGTTGGTCAACATAATACTTTAAAATCAGTAGGTTTTGAATAATTAACTCACAGCATCAGACTTTGGAGGAACAGGAGGCGGAGCAGCCACTGTTGTCACCATGGTACCAAGGGAACCGTCCAGCGAAGACGCAGAACGGAAGGAAATAAGGTTTGCCTCCTTTCCTATGCCCTCTGCATTCTGATTGGTCCAAAGTTCCTCATAGGGGATCTCCTCAGCGGTCCTCATTTCATCCTCAGTCCACTCAGGGGTCACGTACTCCCTTTCCTCACCTGGCCCCTCCCCCAGCTGGACGCCAAGAGAGTCCCTGCAGCGTTGTGATAGGCTGTCCGAAACCCCGCCCCCGTAGCCGCACATGGACAGCTGCTGCAGCGCCGGGGCCAACGAGTCCTGCGCCGCCACGCACGTGCGCGAGCGCCGCGGGCTCACACACTCCTCCGTCATGCACTCCAACTCTGGACGGGTTTCCCTCACGGCACGGGAGTAGATGTCTGTGTCGAAGGCGTACCGCAAGAAGAGGCTCTCCAGCGCCGCCGTGTGCGCGGACGCCTCGGCCACGTTGAAGCGCGGCATGCAGCGCAGCAGCAGGAAGTGAGAGGGCGACACTTCCTGTTGGCGGAGGACCATGCAAAGCACGACCGTCTTGCTGACAATGTTGAGCAGCTTGTAGCGGTGGCCTTCTCGTACGGCGTGGCGGTCGTAAGGGTTTCGCGGCGGGCGTGAAGGCACGGACACATTGACGGGGAGGCGGACCCTCTCGATGATGCTGCGGACCGTATGCTCTCCACCCAGCATGCCTTGCTCCAAAGGGGAGCGGGTGCAAAAGCGTCCACGGCAGGCAAAAGGCAGGCTGACGCTCTGATTGGTGCGATGGTTCATACACACCAAGCAGGGAGTCTTACCTGCAACACAAGGAATACAAACCAACTTAAAGACACAACCAACAAAAACGCAGTTCAACTACACTTATAATTGGATATCCATCCATCCATCCATTTTCTACCGCTTATTCCCCTTTAGGGTCGTCGAGGGCGCTGGTGCCTATCTCAGGTACAATCGGGCGGAAGGCAGCGTACACCCTGGACAAGTCGCCACCTCATCACAGGACCAACACAGATAGACAGACAACATTCACACTCACATTCACACACTAGGGCCAATTTAGTGTTGCCAATCAACCTATCCCCAGGTGCATGTCTTTGGAAGTGGGAGGAAGCCGGAGTACCCGGAGGGAACCCACGCAATTGGATATCCATCCATCCATTTTCTACCGCTTGTCCCTTTTGGGGTTGCTGGAGCCTATCTTAGCTGCATTCGGGCGGAAGGCGGCGTACACCCTAGACAAGTCGCCACCTCATCACGGCCAACACAGATAGACATAGACAGCATTCACGCTCACATTCATTTGGAGGTTAATTATCAATACCATTGTGTAAGTTATACAAATGGGCTTCACAGTGGCAGAGGGGTTAGTGCGTCTGCCTCCCAATACGAAGGTCCTGAGTAGTCCTGGGTTCAATCCCGGGCTCGGGATCTTTCTGTGTGGAGTTTGCATGTTCTCCCCGTGAATGCGTGGGTTCCCTCCGGGTACTCCGGCTTCCTCCCACTTCCAAAGACATGCACCTGGGGATAGGTTGATTGGCAACACTAAATTGGCAATAGTGTGTGAATGTGAGTGTGAATGTTGTCTGTCTATCTGTGTTGGCCCTGCGATGAGGTGGCGACTTGTCCAGGGTGTACCCTGCCTTCCGCCCGATTGTAGCTGAGATAGGCGCCAGCGACCCCGAAAGGGAATAAGCGGTAGCAAATGGATGGATGGATGGGATGGAAGTTATACAAATATTTTTATTTACTAAAAATACCGTAAATTCCTGGTTATAAACCGCTGCTTTTTTCTTACAATTTGAACCCTGCAACTTGTAAGACGGAGTGGCTAATTTATGTATTTTTATTTGCAGGCGGCCATAGTAAAAATTATTTTGTTGACAAACAAAAACACTCAGAGGTATGGCACCATCTTTTGGAGAAATTGGCTCACTGCAGGTGCTGCCGTGTCCTTCCATTTACCGTAAATCATTTTTTTCAACCGGAGCAACGTTCAAGCCGTTCATAGTGTTTATAGTCATATGGATTCTTCATTCATCATTTCAATAACTTTGACAAAATAACTAAAAACTGTCTATACTTAGTACACAGTCCTATATGTGATGTGTGTAAGAGTGTTTTCATGCATATCGTAATAAATTAGAATAGAAAGTACTTTATTGATCCCTGGTTGGAAATCGGGAAATGACTCTAGCGTTGTTAGCATTAGCTAATATGCTAACATGTTTACGAGTGTCTGTTAGTATTATTACCTTAGAACTGAATTATTTTTGTATTGTTTCTGTTTTACAAATTGCTCAATAAACTCACCTAAACATCACCATGGAGTTTTTGAGTATTTTGAGTTGTTTGGAGAGTTATCTTCCGCAGCTAGTTGGTCCATGACGATGACTTCTGTTTTGTTTGATCAGCCGTTTTACTGCCGTGTTACAGGCACCGTTTGGAAACAATTAAGGTACAAAAATAAACATTTACAGAATCTTTCTGTGTACATAACGCATTTCACAATGTATAAATGTGCCGCTTATAGTCTGGTCCGGCTAATATATAGAAAAAATATATATTTTGTGGGTGCGGCTTATATCCGGGTGGACTCTATAGTCTGGAAAATACAGTAATCAGGTATAAACAACAAACCAAAAGGCTATATTGACAACTACAATTCAAGTTCAATTCAATATGTTCAATATTTATGTGATTATATTCCAAATAATGTTCAAAGTTCATATGAAAAGCTTGGAAAAGGTTTATAGGTCCATGGGAAAAGAAAAGTGTTTGATAGCTCCTATCGCAAAACTGCTGATTAATTTTAAAATAAAACTCAACACAATAAAAGGGCAAAAACTATGAAAAAAACAAATGTTCTTTAGATAGTATAAATAGTAAGGTCGTTTTAAGAAATTTGTCTGTAAATCTGTCATGACAGCGTTTGAATCGAGGCTGGATCAGCGATTATCTCTATGTTGTGACTTGTGGTCCCAAAAGGACATAATGGAGTGTTTATGCCAGGGGATGGCCCTGGTATCCTGTGATTGACTGGTGTCCCCGGCTTTCACTTAAAGTCAACTGAGATAGGCTCTGACTACTGTGACTCAGCCAAGGTGGTGTTTGTAGTATATAATGACTTCTATTGGGGTGGGCGATGTCACCCAAAGACAATGACAATGACCAATGACAACACGGACGCTATTTTTACCCAGACGTAAACATACTGTATGTCATCCAGCAGCCAATTTTCTTTTTACCCGGAAATACAGTTTGCAGTTTCAAATAAATCTGCCATTTTAACCGGATTTATATTTCTCCATGATTTATGGCACAATATGGATTTATGGTCTCATACAAGTATACATTTTTTCTCCCAAGAGCATCATTGTTAGATAATACTTGATGCATTATTTGACTTACCCGACCAAGAACATGGCGTTGTAAATAGTAGGCTATGTAATGCATACTTGCCAACCTTGAGACCTCCGAATTCGGGAGATGGGGGGGGGGGGCGTAGTTGCAGGGGCGGGTTTGAGGTGCAGGCAGCATACCCCTTCCCCTTCAAGCTGTCCTGGATGAAATTAAAACCTTTTTTCCATTCATTTTGGAACTTGCAAGCCTATTTCTTCTTACTCGTCGTCTTAATGTCTCTTCTTCGATCTTTGGCTTGGTCTCTTTCTTGTTGTGTGTGCAGTCGTGCACTGAGCTCCAAAAACCGTAGATGTTATTGTAGCGTCCCGGAAGAGTTAGTGCTGCAAGGGGTTCCGGGTATTTGTTCTGTTGCGTTTATGTTGTGTTTCGGTGCGGCTGTTCTCACGAAATGTGTTTGTCATTCTTGTTTGGTGTGGGTTGACAGTGTGGCGCCTATTTGTAACTGTGTTACAATTGTTTATATGGCCACCCTCAGTGTGACATGTATGGCTGTTGATCAAGTACGCCTTGCATTCACTTGTGTGTGTCTGCGTGCTTGAAATTAATGTTATCATTAAACCAGTTAAAAGATCATACAACGTGTCAGCATTTCTTGACATCTTCGAGTAAAGACCATTGTTAAAACCCGTCCAACGCTACATTATGACGTGACTGGGTCGGCACGCTGTTTATAATGAGGAAAAGCGGACGCCTGGATAGCATGCGGCTGTTAAGGGGTGAAGGTTTCAGGTGAGAGAGGACACTAAAGGTAGTGCCTTTAGGCCCGCCCCTGATATTGTTGTCTGGGTTGAAATCGGGAGAAATTCGGGAGAATGATTGCCCCAGGAGATTTTCCGGAGGGGCACTGAAATTCAGGAGTCTTCCGGGAAAATTGGGAGGGTTGGCAAGTATGATGTAATGACACTTATTTGGGTGTATTGTGTGTGGAGGGGCCTAGCTTAGATCACATGGCCAATTACACCACACGGCCCATTTTTACCTAGAAGTACCGTATTTTTCGGATTATAAATCGCTCCGGAATATACGTTGCACCGGCTGAAATTCCATAATAAAGAAGGGAAAAAACATACGTCGCACTGGAGTATAAGTCGCATTTTTGGGGTGAATTCATTGGATAAAATCCAACAAGAATAGACATTTGAAAGGCAATTTAAAATAAATAAAGAATAGTGAACAACAGGCTGAATAAGTGTACGTTATATGAGGCATAAATAACCAACTGAGAAGGTGCCTGGTATGTTAATGTAACATATTATGGTAAGAGTCATTCAAATAACTATAACATACAGAACATGCTATACGTTTACCAAACAATCTGTCACTCCTAATCGATAAATCCCATGAAATCTTCTTCCTCGATGTCGCGTCTAAACAACTCTGCCAACTCCAAAGGTATGCGGCGCTTCTTCTTGTTGTTTTCTGCTGCATATTTCACTACGTCCAGCTTGTAATCTGCAGTACATGATTTCCTTTTCGGTGCCGTTTTTGTTCAGCCCTTCTCAGTTTTTATAAGTTACCGCCAAAGCATATAGCATATCACAGTTAGCATTCCATGACCCGCAATGCACTTCTGCCATGACCCTCCCCCACCGAATTTGTGTGTGTGACGATTACTGACGTGTGTGTGACAAATGCTGACATTTTCTTCATCTCTTCCGCGAATGAGATAAATATTATTATTTAATATTTTACGGTAATGTGTTAATAATTTCACACATAAGTCGCACCGAGGTATAAGTCGCACCCCCGGCTAAACTATGAAAAAAACTGCGACTTATAATCCGAAAAATACGGTAAATGTCAAGAGGTGTCGAACGGTGCGTCGTGGAAGACGCCAGAGTTTGTTTTTATTTTGAGGACACAGACGAATGAGGTAGCAGCCTGAAGTAAAAAGGGGTATTTATTACTTAAACAGAAAAAACAAAAAAAGAGAACAGAAGGGAAATGCTCTGAACGGCCAGACTGTGTTGACAACAAAACAAATGCTGAAACCCAGCAAAACACTCGCAGGAATTGTGGAGCAGACGGCGTCCACAAAGTGTGTGCGTACCAGAGCTTGGCATCAAAGAATCGTTAATAGTCACCGGTAAACAGAGAATAATGTCCCGACAACAAAGGTAGCAAAAGGATCAATTTAAATAGTTCTAATCGCGAACAGAAAACAGGTGAGGGGAAGAAAGGCTTGAAGGCATTCTTAAAGCAGTTATGAAAAACACCCCTACACCAGGAAGTGCCAACAAAATAAGAGCACAGGACAGGAACACACTAAACACAGAAGAACACGAACAAAACGCAACATAAGGCTCGACCTGGTGTAACCAGCCGTGACAGTAAACACGTTTTTTTTTTTAACTCATACACACACACAGATCACTCATCATTTTTGTAGTTCCAAATAAATCTGCCATAATTTATTTGACAAAAAGTACATCATGATGATCATCTTAAGGATGTATGGTCAACACATTACCCTGAGTAACTTGCTGTTGACACACTACATAAGAAATGCATGGCTGTATGAGATTATAGCCAGAAATCATTCTAATTTACGGTTTTAACTTTTTTTCCCCTTAAAAGTAAGTTTGTCCGTGAGTAAATGTTCCCAATAATCAGGTAATATATTTTTTATAACGTGAATAACCGGAATTGAAAAAATGGTCACGGATATGACGTATGTTTACTTATGGATTAAAATGACGTAAGTAATTGTTGAACATGTTGTCTAAGCCCCGCCCTCTTTGAGTAACGTCACCCCCTCAAGAGCCACCCCCGAGTAGGTGTCATTATACACTACTTGTGAAGAAAATGAATGCATGGGTTTCTTACTTCGGGGAGTCTTTCCCAGGCGTCTCAAGAGTGCGCTCAGTCCTGTCCTTTCCTTAGTCGGAGACGCACACAGAAGCTCCGCCTTCCCCATAAGTGACAGCTCATCTCCCGCCTGCAGAGTGAAGCTGTACGGCTCGCTGTCCTCGCTGAACTCCCCCGAGACCACCTGCACAATTGTACCCACCACACAGTAGAACATTTGAAAAGTGTCATCATAAACTACTACCACGGGCCCATTCATTAGGTACACACAATCTAATGAGGTCCAATACAAGAGTGGTCTCTGCATACTCTTCCAGATATTTTACTCATCCTGTCAAGGGTCATGGGTTAGCTGGAGCCTATCCCAGTGTTTTGTGGGTGAAAGGTGATGTGCACTACATATAAACAAAACTAGCAGTCACTCACTTTTGCACCTATAGACAATTTAGAGTCTCTAACTAATGCGGTCTTTCTCAAATAGTGAGGCTTTTATACTCATATGGATTCTTCATTCATCACTATAAGGCAGTGGTTCTCAAATGGGGGTACAAGTACCCCTGGGGGTACTTGAAGGTATGCCAAGGGATACGTGAGATTTTTAAAAAAGATTCTAAAAATAGCAACAATTCACAAATCCTTAATAAATATATTTATTGAATAATAATTCAACAAAATATGAATGTAAGTTCATAAACTCTGAAAAGAAAGGCAACAATGCAATATCCAGTGTTGACAGCTAGATTTTTTGTGGACATGTTCCATAAATATTGATGTTAAAAATTATTTTTTTGTGAAGAAATGTTTAGAATTAAGTTCATGAATCCAGATGGATCTCTATTACAATCCCCAAAGAGGGCACTTTAAGTTGATGATTACTTCTATGTGTGGAAATCTTTATTTATAATTGAATAAGTTGTTTATTTTTCAACAAGTTTTTAGTTATTTTTATATCTTTTTTTTCAAATAGTTCAAGAAAGACCACTACAAATGAGCAATATTTTGCACTGTTATACAATTTAATAAATCAGAAACTGATGACATAGTGCTGTATTTTACTTCTGTATCTCTTTTTTTTCAACCAAAAATGCTTTTCTCTGATTAGGGGGTACTTGAATTAAAAAAAATGTTCACAGGGGGTACATCCCTGAAAAAAGGTTGAGAACCACAGCTCTAAGCCACGTTTGTAAGTTTTACACAATAACTAAAACCCTTTATACTTACTAGACGAGGCCTGGGCAATTATTTTGACTCGGGGCCAATTTAGAAAAAAAATGTGTCTGGGGGCCGGTATATCTATTTTTAGGAACATTAATACAAAACCTCACAATAAAGTCTGATTGAATGCTAAAAATGTTATGACAGACCGCCTTAAAATGCAATGGATTTTTTTTTTTTCTATGAACGATAATACCCTGAATATTGAGAACATATGAACGTCACACCCCCTCAATCAACATATTTTACAAACAAGCCAAATGCAACAAAAATGCAACAAACACCGCAGAATATGAACGTGAAGGGTAAAACAAACAAAAAACATCGGGACAGCGTGGCGCAGTGGGAAAAAGTGGCCGTGAGCAACCCGAGGGTCCCTGGTTCAATTCCCACCTAGTACCAACCTCGTCACGTCCGTTGTGTCCTGAGCAAGACACTTCACCCTTGCTCCTGATGGGTGCTGGTTAGCGCCTGGCATGGCAGCTCCCTCCATCAGTGTGTGAATGGGTAAATGTGGAAGTAGTGTCAAAGCGCTTTGAGTAACTTGAAGGTAGAAAAGCGCTATACAAGTACAACCCATCTATCATTTATATATGTGATACATCACTAATCTTTAGGACTTTCTTGTAAAAATCTCCTTCCACGTTTGTCCCTGACATCTGTCCTTCAGGCTGGCCGCTCTGGAAACACTCTCTGGAAACACTCCCCACCAACACTGCTTGGTGCCTCGTCTGACCTGCTGTGATGTAGATTACCATAGCAACTAGTAGGGTTGTACGGTATACGGGTATTACTATAGTACCGTGATACTAATGAATCATATTTGGTACTGTACCCCCTCTGAAAAGTACCGGTCCGCCACACCTTAATATTTTTTGTCAAAGTAAAGCTAATAATGCAATTTTTTCTGTTCCCCTTTATTTGGAAAAATATTGAAAAGTATCAAAATAATATTGATATTAGGACAACACTAGTCACTAAAATATCATTCAAAAGCGCAGATTCCAACCATTGAAATATGTTGTATAGTTCAAGACTTATGGTAATTTGAAAACATCACTGCACATTATAATGGCAGCAACACTTTCCATCTTTTTCCAAGCATTTTGGAACTTGCAAGCGTACTTCTTCTTCTTACTTGTCATCGCCATGTCTCTTCTTCGTTTTTCTGCTTTGTCTCTGTTATGTTCTTGGACATTACTACTTGTCGTAGTTTTGAAGCAACGTATGATGGGAATCCGGATGTTGTGCGTCAGTGTATTAACGTGCTGGCTGGAATAAACACACTGAGAAATAGCTCCGTGCCTGCTTAATTTATGGGTTATAGATAAACCTATGGATAACGGAGACATATATAATAGTCTCCTTTTCAGGTGAGAGAGGACGCTAATGGCAGTGCCTTTAAGGCACACCCCAATATTGTGGAAATCGGGAGAAATTCAGGAGAATGGTTGCCCCGGGAGATTTTTGGGAGGGTCACTGAAATTCGGGAGTCTCCCGGGAAAATTGGGAGGGTTGGCAAGTATGCTGGTACCTGCTGATCTGTATTTGGGATCTGCGTAAATCCTGAAAAATTGTAGTCCGTGCCTACGCCATAGTCAATGAACTTCTTCTTTTTCTCTATCTTCTCATGTGACATTCATCTTCCGCTGTTGCTATTTCTAATATAAATTTGTGTAATGTTCTTACTTATATCTGTCAGTAAACTCGCCATCAACGCGCTAAAACATACCGGTGTAGTGAGTTTACATTATTCACCCAAGGAACTTTAGTTATTAGAGAGTCGGACGGTTTTTCACGGGACACATTTCCTGTGTTGTTGTTTCCGGATGAGGAAATGCTGCTCCGTTATTGATTCAAGTAAAGTCTGAATGTCATTAAAACAGTTAGCTCCATCTTTTGACACTTCTTCCACTCTGTCTTTGCACGCTACACCGCTACAACAAACATGGAGGGGAGAAGACGCTGCCGAAGGTGAGCCAATTAAATAAGACCGCCCACAAAACGACGCATCCGGAAGTGACTGTCAGAAAGCGGCTTGAAGATGATCTGTAAAACATCATCTACTACAGTGGTCCCCAACTTTTTTCTAGCTGCGGATCGGTCAACGTTTGAAAATTTGTCCCGCGGGGGGCGGGGGGGATTTTTTTTATTTTCTTTCTTTTTATGTATTTATTTATTCTGTCATGAAAAAGGGAGGGTTTTTGGGTTGGTGCACTAATTGTAAGTGTATCTTTTGTGTTTTTTATGTTGATTTAATAAAAATTAAAAAAATTAAAATTATTCTGCGGCCCGGTGCCAATCGAGCCCGGTGGTTGGGGACCCCTGATCTACCGTATTTTTCGTATTACAAGTCGCTCCGGAGTATACGTCGCATCGGCCGAAAATGAATAATAAAGAAGGAAAAAAACATACAAAGGTCACACTGGAGTATGAGTCGCATTTTTGGGGGAAATTTATTTGATAAAATCCATCCCTTCCATCCATACATTTTATTCTGCTTATTCCTGATAAAATCCAACAAGGCAATTTAAAATCAATAAAGAATAGTGAACAACAGGCTGCATAAGTGTACGTTATATGACGCATAAATAACCAACTGAGAAGGTGCCTGGTATGTTGACGTAACATATTATGGTAAGAGTCATTCAAATAACTATAACATATAGAACATGCTATACGTTTACCAAACAATCTGTCACTCTTAATCGATAAATCCAATAAAATCTTCTTCCTCGATGTCGCTTCTAAACAACTCTGCCAACTCCAATGACCCACAATGCATTTCTACCATGACCCTCCCCCGCCAAATTCTTATTGGTTGACGTGTATGTGACGATTGCTGACATTTTTTTCGTCTCTTCCGCAAATGAGATAAATAATATTATTTAATATTTTACGGTAATGTGTTAATAATTTCACACATAAGTCGCTCCGGAGTATATGTCGCACCTCCGGCCAAACTATGAAAAAAACTGCTACTTATAGTCCGAAAAATACGGTAAGCAACACTTTGACCAAAGAACCACCATTACATGTTATGTAGACCTCAAGGAAGTGTTTTACATATAGAAAAAAAAAATAGGACTCCTTTATTGCGCCCTGTAATCTGGTGTTCCTAATATATGAAAAAATATCAAAAATAGACCTTTCATCGGCAGTGCGCCTTATAATCCGGTGCGCCATATAGTCCGGAAAATACGGAAATAGTAATTGTTTCCCATGTTTGATGAAGGACGTGTCAACAACAAAGTTGAGGCATCTGCAGGAAGTCATACTTCTTGTGCTGGATCTCACTGTGGGTGTGTGTACCTAATGTTTGGACCAGTGAGTGCATACAAAGGCCAGTGTTTAAAAGTTTGAGAGAGAAGCAACAAGGGCATGAACCTTGACGCTGAAAGTGACCGTTTCCATGACGAAGACACGGTCAGGGAACACTGCAGCCACCTCTTCCACGCTGGAGAAATACTGGACCGGATCCCTGATGTCTCGGTCTTCATCCAACAACTTGAACTTCCCTGCAGAGACAACAAGGAGGTTATCGCCATGGAGCTGAGGAAGATTAGGGATAGAAACCAGGAGGTGGGTAAGAAGGGTTTCTGACAAAAACACCAGACTTTGCTTTGGGTGACAGGGGCACAAAGACGCCTCGCTGACCTCTGACCTGCCACGAGCTCTCCAGCCAATCGATAGCCGACGGGGTTGGCATGGCAACCAGTAAAGGAACCCCATTCTCACGCAGAGCAGACACACATCACCATGGAGACACTTACGTTCACTTCCTCATCCCCTCCTCCATCTATAAATCTTTTACAGGCCGCGATGGGAAGCAGACTAGCAACGGTTTGTTTTTCTTTCTTGTGAAAGTTACAAATAAGACGAAGGTATCGACGTTGAACAAGTTTGCTTCATTGACATGCGGCACGGAATGCTTATACACCCCAAAGGATCTTTTTTATTTCTTATAAGAGAGATGAGAACTCTTTTTTTTTTTTTTTTTTTAGTCTGAGAGGCAGAGCGGAATACCAAACCTCCTGCATCCACCGCCCTACTTCAGTCTTCCCTTCTCCCACCCCCGAACTTTCCATCCCAAAACTTCCCTGGGTAGAAGGACACAGAAGAAAACCAGCTTCCAAAACGCCCCCTGCGCCGAGTGATAAGTGAGGGATCGAGCCCGGGGCCTGAAAATGACGACAGGGGATTCCACAAAAGGAAAACACGTTACCAGGCTGTGAGCCTGCAAACATCACTAAAAACATCAAAATGGGAGGTTGTCACGATTCCACCACAAATACAAAGGGCCTGATCTAAGGTTTGCGCGTACTTAAACATGTGCAAACTTGATAGAACACGCAAAGCTGATCTACTTGCGTCTCTTTAGTGAGCAAAAAAGGAGCACAATCCGTTTAGTGCAGGCCTGGGCAATTATTTTACTCGGGGGGGCCAGATTTAGATAAAAAAGTGTGTCTGGGGGCCAGTATATCTATGTTTAGGAATACTAATACAAAACCTCACAATAATGATTGGAAGCTAAAAACGTTATGACAGACCGCCTTAAAAAACGGAATGGTTTTTGAATTTTTATTTACTGAATGAGACACCCAGAATGTACATGAAAATAAAGAATGTGGGATTTACAATATTAACTATGAATGATAAAACACAGAATATTGACAACATATTTTACAATCGACCAAAATGCAACCAAAATGCAACAAACATAGTGAAAAAAAAAACACCTACAATCTGAGTTATCTCATGGTGACCATAGTAAGTTATTAGATGACCATAGTAACCAATTAAATGTCCATAGTTAACTAGTATATGATGCAGATTCCAACCATTGAAAGACTTAGAATAGTTGAAGAATTCCGGTCAGTAGAAAACATCACTGCAGATCATAATAATAGCTACACATTCCATCTTAAAGATCTAAAACAATTATTTGGGAATGTCCGGTGGGCCAGATTGAAAAGCTCAATGGGCCGCATGCGACCCCCAGGCCTTAATTTGCCCAGGTCTGGTTTAGCGTGTCTGTCTTCATGTAAATGCGGTATATAAAGTCGTGGTCAAAAGTTTACATACACTTGTAAATAACATAATGTCAGGGCTGTCTTGAGTTTCCAATAATTTCTACAACTCTTATTTTTTTGTGATAGAGGGAGGAGAAAGTCCACATAGACGTATTTAGCACAGGCAGTGTGATTTATCAAGACTAAAACTCTTCTGCGGCCGCTGTTTTTTGTCTCTATTTAGTACGTCTAGAAAGGACGTGCGTACTGGCAAAAAAGGCTGTGAGAAAGGAGGCGATCGCTTTGCTGCTCCATCCCACGTATGATTGTCAACTAAGGATATAGCAATATGAACATTTCATATCACTGTTATCATTATTATTGTGGTGTTGTTGATTGTGCTAAAAAATAATATATTTTATATGGGTTGTCCCGATACCCATATTTTGGTACTAGTACCAAAATGTTTTAGAGCACTCAGCGTCACTTTAGCGCGTCAGTGTTTAAAGCGCCAACTTTATTGTTAGTTGTGAAGCCAAAATACGTCCATTCTTCATCTTTTGTCTTCACACTCTTTCTGCTCGCAAGTGCTGTGTGTTGACTAGCATGCGTCGTGGCTTGTATGCCAGCATTGTCACCGTGACGCACATCATGTCGATGAAATTTAAAGTACTTGTATTTATCAAAAGCAGTATGGCGACCTTTTGAATTAATTAGTACTGCGGTACTTCATTAGTACCATTTTTTGACCAAGTTGATCATTCTTTAGTGATTTACTCAGTGGCCTAGTGGTTAGAGTGTCCGCCCTGAGATCGGTAGGTTGTGAGTTAAAACCTCGGCCGAGTCATACCAAAGACTATACAAATGGGACCCATTGCCTCCCTGCTTGGCACTCAGCATCAAGGGTTGGAATTGGAGGTTAAATCACAATAAATGATTCTCGGGCGCGGCAACGCTGCTGCCCACTGCTCCCCTCACTTCCCAGGGGGTAATCAAGGGGATGGGTCAAATGCAGAGGACAAATTTCACCACACCTAGTGTGTGTGTGACAACCATTGGTACTTTAACTTTAACTTAACTTAAATAAATGGACACACTGTTAGAAACGCCACTATTTGGCATTTTTCTCCCGTGTCACTGATAGTGTTTTACTTTTTATATTAGGGGTGTCAAAAATCGATATTTGAATGAATCACGATTCTTAACCGATGAAGAAAAAGAAAAAAAAAAGATTTAAATGTTTGTTTGTTTGTTTGTTTGTTTTCTAAAATCTGTCCTGTCCATTCACTCAGGTGTCATGTTTTGTGATCATGTTTTGTTTAGTTATTTTCTGTTTTGTTTTAAGACTCCATTTCTTCCTGTTTTTTCACTCCCTTGTTTTGTCACCATGGCGACCCATTTGATTCACCTGTCCCACATGTTGAACTCACGCACCTGTTTAAATTATGTCTTTATTATTTAAGCCTAGTTTTTCAGTCGGTTGTTTCGCCGTCATTGTTTCATGATCTCTTCACACTCTGCGTCATGCCATGTTTACGCTTTCTTGATGTTCATAGTTCATGCTGCCCTGCTGACGTCACCGCAAGTAAGTTTTTTTTTGTTCATACATGCCAAAGTTGGTGACTTCTGTTTTATGTACTTAGTTTACGTCAAAGTGCTTGTTTTTGTTCCCTGCATTAAGTTTTTAACCTCCGCTGCGAGCGCCTTTTGTTTGTATCCCTTTTGAGTAGAAATTAAGAATGTTCCTACATTCAAGCCATGACCTGTCTAGTCCGATTGCATCCCGGGAAAACAATCCTCGCAGCAAACTGCGACCCCCTCAACGTGACATCAGGAAAATCATATTGTTGATGTAGATGCCCATATCTGCTGTACAGATTTGTTTTAGAAAAGAGAAGTGTTGGGATTATTCCCTTGTTGCCTTATTTGTAGAATAGAATAGAATAGAATATATCTTTATTGTCATTGTACTTTGTACAACGAAATTGTAAGCAAAACTATTTTAGTTCAAATTAATAATAACACATAAAAACATAAGAATACAGATAGATAAAAATACATAAAAATAGCAAGCACACAGCTCACATGCACAGTCTTTCTTGTCTTCTGTTCAGCGACACTATTGCTCTCGGGTAAAACATTTTCTTATATCTGTTTGTCTGGCATTTTATTGTTCTCTATCTCCTGCCCAAGACCAGCAGTTCAAAAAGTTTATTTCCAGAGTGAGATCGATAGATAGATAGATAGATAGATAGATAGATAGATAGATAGTGCTTTATTGATTTCTTTTGGAGAGTTCCTTTAGGAAATTTAAATGGGTCCCTTTTGATGTTTTGGGCCTTTTTGAGGCACCTGGCACTGTACAGTTCATCTAGGGAGGGGAGAGATCATCCAGTGATCCTCATGGCAGTTTTTATGACCCTTGGAAGTGCGTTTATCTCTGTCGCCGTGCAGCTGGCATACCATACACAGATGCAGTATGTCAGCACACTCTCCATTGAGCAGCGATAAGGACACAAGCAGTTTTTGTGACAGGTTGTTCTTTTTGAGGAGTCTCAGAATGTAAAGTCTCTGCTGTGCCTTTTTGATGGTCACTGTGGTGTTCATACTGCACGACAGGTCTTCCTCGATCTGGACCCCCAGGGACCTGAAGTTAGAGACACTTTCCACATAGTCCCCATTGCTGACAGTGATTGGATGTATTTGTATTAAATGTTTGGGTATAATTTTAGGCAACAAAAACTGTTTTCTTTTAAATGTATCAAAATGTATCGGCGCTGTTTATCCATTTTATGGACGCATGTAGTTAATTGTAGAACTGGCACCCAATGTTATTAAAAAAAAAAAAGTATTGATTATAAATCAAGAATTGTTTTGAGTTGAGAATCGATTCTGAATCGCATCGTTACCCCCCAAAATCGAATCAAAACTTGCGGGGCCCAAAGATTCACAGCCCTATTTTATCAATCAATGTCAATGTTAAATTTATATAGCCCTAAATCACAAGTGTCTCAAAGGGCTGCACAAGCCACAACGACATTCTGGGTTCAGATCCCACAAAAGGGCAAGGAAAAACTCACAACCCAGTGGGATGTCAATGTGAATGACTATGAGTAACCTCGGAGAGGACCGCAGATCTGGGTGACCCCCCACTCACCTCTAGGGGAGACCGGATGTAATGTACGTCGAGTGGTTCTAGCACAGGGGTCGGCAACCCGCGGCTCCGGAGCTGCATGCGGCTCTTTAGCGCCGCCCTAGTGGCTCTCCTGAGCTTTTTCAAAAATATATGAAAAATGGAAATGATGAGGGGAAAAAAATGTTTTTTGTTTTAATTTGGTTTCTGTAGGAGGACAAATATGACACAAACCTCCCTAATTTTTATAAAGCAAACTGTTTGTATTAAACATGCTTCACTGATTCGAGTATTTGGCGAGCGCCGTTTTGTCCTACTAATTTTGGCGATCCTTAAACTCACCATAGTTTGTGTACATGCATAACTTTCTCCGACTTTCTAGGACGTGTTTTATGCCCCTTCTTTCTCCGTCTCATTTTGTCCACCAAACTTATAACGTTGCGCATGTATGCACAAAGGTGAGTTTTGTTGATGTTATTGACTTGTGTGAAGTGTGCTAATCAGACATATTTGTTCACTGCATCGATTAGCATGTTAGCATGCTAAGAGATGCTAACATGCTAATTAGGCTAGCTGTATGTACACATTGCATTACCATTCCTCATTTGTAGCTATATTTGAGCTCATTTAGTTTCCTTTAAGTCCTCATAATTCAATTTATATCTCATGACACACTATCTGTATGTAATATGGCTTTTAATTTTTTTGCGGCTCCAGACAGATTTGTTTTTGTATTTTTGGTCCGATATGGCTCTTTCAACATTTTGGGTTGCCGACCCCTGTTCTAGCACAATGTTGTGAAAGTCCAGTCCATTTTATATGTTTTAATGCAGGGGTCACCAACCTTTTTGAAACCAAGAGCTACTTCTTGGGTACTGATTAATGCAAAGGGCTACCAGTTTGATACACACTTAAATAAATTGCCAGAAATAGCCAATTTGCTCAAATTACCTTTAATAAATATATATATATATATTCAACTGGAAAAAAAAAGAGAAATCTAGCTAATTTGAATCTTTTTGAAGAAATTCAAAAAATAATTTATGGAACATCATTAGTAATTTTTCCTGATTAAGATTCATTTTAGAATTTTGATGACATGTTTTAAATAGGTTAAAATCCAATCTGCAGTTTGTTAGAATATATAACAAATTGGACCAAGCTATATTTCTAACAAAGACAAATCATTATTTCTTCTTGATTTTCCAGAACAAAAATTTTAAAAGAAATTCAGAAGACTTTGAAATAAGATTTAAATTTGATTTTAAAGATTTTCTAGATTTGCCAGAATAATTTTTTTGAATTTTAATCATAATAAGTTTGAAGAAATATTTCACAAATATTCTTCGTTGAAAAAACAGAAGCTAAAACGAAAAATGTTATGAAAATGTATTTATTATTCTTTACAATAAAACTAATAAATTTACTTGAATATTGATTTAAATTATCAGGAAAGAAGTGGAAGGAATTTTTAAAGGTAAAAAGGTATATGTGTTTAGAAATCCTAAAATAATTTTTAAGGTTTTATTTTTACTCTAAAATGGTCTTTCTGAAAGTTAAAAGAAGCAAAGTAAAATAATAAAATAATTTATTTAAACAAGTGAAGACCAAGTCTTTAAAATATTTTCTTGGATTTTCAAATTCTATTTGAGTTTTGTCTCTCAGAATTAAAAATGTCGAGCAAAGCGAGACCAGCTTGCTAGTAAATAAATACAATTTAAAAAATAGAGGCAGCTCACTGGTAAGTGCTGCTATTTGAGCTATCTTTAGAACAGGCCAACGGGCTACTCATCTGGTCCTTATGGGCACCACGTTGGTGACCCCTGTTTTAATGATTGAGCATTAATTGTTTGAAATAGTAGTTTGTACCAAAGCCCTTTAATATTTATTTGAATAAAAAGTGCATAACTAATAATCTATCATTATTATTTATTATTTCTGGCGGGTGTTGTGTCCTTCTGTTTAGTGGTCTTCGAACACATCGTAAAAACACCTCCGTCCTGTATTCCTCGGAGTATAGAACGATCACTTTGTTTTCAAGTTGTTTTTAGTTGGTCAGACAGCAATGTGTTTGTATACGTTTAAATTGGGGTATGTCGTTTCTTAAGGGGGAAAGACGTTAATCCCAGAGCAAACCACCATCTACCGTGCCTAGTTGCCTACATTTAACCAACCACAGAAGACATTACGCATTTCAAACCAATCAGAAACAATGTAAGGCGGGTCTTGGCGTCTCCCTTTCACGCACTTCACCTGTACATTGTTTCTGATTGGTTTAAATCGCGTGGTGTCTTTTGTGGTTGGTTAGATTAAGGCAGAACCTCAGATATGCACACGCAGATTGTATTACATGCACACACTTCTGAATGCGCGCGCATAGGTTGTATTACGGCAGAAGTGTTGCAAAATCCACGTGGAACTACAAACCCCAAAACAGTTGGCACGTTGTGTAAATGGTAATTAAAAACAGAATACAGGGATTTAGCAAATCCTTTTCAACTTATATTAAACTGAATAGACTGCAAAGACAAGATACTTAACGTTCGAACTGGTAAACATTGTTATTTTTTGCTAATATTAGCTAATTTGGAATTTGATGCCTGCAACATGTTTCAAAAAAGCTGGCAAAACAGGCAAAAAAGACTGAGAAAATTGAGGAATGCTCATCAAACACTTATTTGGAACATCCCACAGGTGAACAGGCTAATTGGGTGAAATGGTAAAATGGTAAATGGTTGTACAAACCCCGTTTCCATGAGTTAGAAAATTGTGGTAGATGTAAATATAAACGGAATACATTGATGTGCAAATAATTTTCAACCCATATTCAGTTGAATATGCTACAAAGACAACATATTTGATGTTCAAACTGATAAACATTTTTTTTTGCAAATAATCATTAACTTTAGAATTTGATGCCAGCAACATGTGACAAAGAAGTTGGGAAAGGTGGCAATAAATACTAATCAAGTTGAGGAATGCTCATCAAACACTTATATGGAACAACCCACAGGTGTGCAGGCTAATTGGGAACGGGCGGGTGCCATGATTGGGTATAAAAGCAGCTTCCATGAAATGCTAAGTAATTCACAAACAAGGATGGGGCGAGGGTCACCACTTTGTGAACAAATGTGTGAGCAAATTGTCGAACAGTTTGAAAACAACATTTCTCAACGAGCTTGTGGAGGGGGGGCGTGGCCTGCAGCGAAGCAGGGTGTGCCAGGAAAGGCCTAGTTATCTATTCACCTGTCACTCTGTTAAAAGGCAGCAGCCCGGAGGAGAGGTTTGTTGGAGCTGGAGCAAGAGGGCGAGCGAGAGCGAGAGACCAACAGACTACTGTTGAAAAAGCAATCTGAAGAACATTGTTGAAAAATAAAAGTCGATTGTACCCATTAAACGGGCTCGCATGACAATGCTTGGTGGTCTGGAGGAACCACTGGAAGAGAGCTTCCAATGAACTATTGCAAGGAATTTAGGGGATTTCATCAACTAGGGTTAGTAATATCATCAAAAGGTTCAGAGAATCTGAAGAAATCACTGCACGTAAACGGCAATGCCCGTGACCTTCGATCCCTCATGCGGGATGGCATCAAAAACATCTATGAAGGCACCATTAATGATGAAAGGTACATACAAGTTTTGGAGCAACATATGTTGCCATCCAAGCTACGTTTTTTTCATGGACACCCCTGCTTATTTCAGCAAGACAATGCCAAGCCACATTCTGCACGCGTTACAACAGCGGGACTTCGTAGTAAAAGATTTCTGGTACTAGACTGGTCTGCCTGTAGTCCAGACCTGTCTCCCATTGAAAATGTGCAGCGCATTATGAAGACTAAAATACGAAAAACGGAAAGCCCGGACTGTTTAACAACTTAAACTGTACATCAAGCAAGAGTGGGAAAGAATTCCACCTGAAAACCTTCAAAAATTGGTCTCCTCAGTTCTCGAAACGTTTACTGAGTGTTGTTAAAAGGAAAGGCCATGTAACACAGTGGTAAAAATGCCCCTGTGCCAAATTTTTTGCAGCGTGTTGCTACCATTAAATTCTAAGTTAATGATTTTTTTGCAGTTCCAACATTAAATATCTTATCTTTGCAGTCTATTCAATTGAATATAAGTTGAAAAGGATTTGCAAATCATTATATTCTGTTTTTATTTACCATTCACACAACGCGCCAACTTCACTGGTTTTGGGTTTTGTATATTAGGGCCAGACAAACAACTTACAACACATGTACACAGATCTAAAACAAATATATCTGATTACCAAAGGTGGGTAGAGTAGCCAGAAATTGTACTAAAGTAAGAGTACTGTTACTTTAGAGATGTATTACTCAAGTAAAAGTCACCCAAATATTTACTTGAGTAAAAGTAAAAAGTATGTTGTGAAAAAACTACTCAAGTACTGATGAGTAATGATGACGGCAACAAATAATGCACAAAAACATAAAAATAGCAATGAACAAGTTCAGAGCCAAGAATATGTCTTAATCAACTAAAACAATAATATATATTAAATAATATATATTTGGTTTTACACTGTAAATAAAAAAAAATTGAAAATGAATTTTACCTTTGCAACCTCATGATACTATTGGCTAAGTTTTATATTCATAAATGTAAGTTTCGCAATACCCGACCTGTTTTTTGTGCCTTTAAAAAAGATTTAGAACTCTACATTAAAACACACAAGCTGTGAAAACGATGATGCTGTGTTTCAAATTTAAGTTATTTACTGAGATTGAGTGAGTTTATGGCTTTGCACTTTGTTTATTTTATATTAATATTTTTTATGCATTCTATTTTAGTTACTTTGAATTTACAACCCCCTGGCGCTGTTTTGTACTGTTTTTATACTTTGATTATTATTTTCAACTGTTTGTAAATATTGAAATTTATAAAAGTCTATAACAAAAAAAAAAAAAGTGTGCAGTTAATTATGTGACCGCCTGGCTCTGTTTGATTGGTGAAACGGAGTCAAACGTCACCAGTGACTGTATTTGATTGGTGAAACGCAGGCATGTGATAGATCCTACTTTGAAGGTCTGTCTGACAAAACAAAACAATCAAAGCGTGTATTAAGAGCGATAAAAATCTGTAGCGAGCTGAATGTAGATAAATGGAGCGGAGTTAAAGTAGTGTTTCTTCTCTATAAATATACTCAAGTAAAAGTATGTTGCATTACAACTACTCTTAGAAGTACAATTTATCCCAAAAGTTACTCAAGTAAATGTAACGGAGGAAATGTAGCGCGTTACTACTCACCTCTGCTGATTACACACACTCTTGATATACAGACACACACAGTGAATTGCGCACGGATTGAGATACATGTTTGCAAATAATTTAGCTCCAATATTACTTCCATATGTGCCAATTTCACATCAAAAGTAAAGGAAGGGTTTCTTGCATCATGCATTTAATCTGTAATCAAGCACATTCCATCAAGTATTCACCACAGGACAATCTTCTACAAACCTTTCTAACGCATCGTTTGAGCCACTCAGAAACTTATCGATGACAAACAATCATTCAGCTTTTTTGTCTCCCGACACTTCATTCATCTCTGATGGCGGAGAGAGAGGAAGCATCCTGTTGTGTATCCTCAGGAGGAAACCTATATTGCTCTCTTCCTAAGCATATTTGGACTTCCTGTGTGAAGTCATCGCTTAGACATTAGCTCATCGTTGCCAATGGCGTGTGAATCACCTTGAAAGTTAGTCCGAAAGTCATCAGTACGTTTTATATTCTTTTGTGTGTGTGTGTGTGTGTGTGTGTGTGTGTGTGTGTGTGTTTATATTGTATAGTGGAATATTAGGATAATAACATTAGGAAGAAACTTACATAGGAACTAAATAGACAAGCTAACATTCCCTCATGTCGGAGCTTTAAAGGCCTACTGAAATGAGATTTTCTTATTTAAACGGGGAAAGCAGGTCCATTCTATGTGTCATACTTGATCATTTCGCGATATTGCCATATTTTTGCTGAAAAGGATTTAGTAGAGAACATCCACGATAAAGTTTGCAACTTTTGGTGCTGATAAAAAAGCCTCGCCTTTACCGGAAGTCGCAGACGATGACGTCACAAGGGTGAGGGCTCCTCACATCCTCACATTGTTTTGAATGGGAGCCTTCAGCAGCAAGAGCTATTCGGACCGAGAAAACGACAATTTCCCCATTAATTTGAGCGAGGATGAAAGATTCGTGGATGATGATATTGATAGCGAAGGACTAGAAAAAATTATAATACAATAAAAAGCGACGGCTCCGGGCGGCGGCAGTGTGAGCGTTTCAGATGTAATTAGACACATTTACTAGGATAATTCTGGAAGATCCCTTATCTGCTTATTGTTTTAATAGTGTTTTAGTGAGATTGTAAAGACATACCTCGAGGTCGGATGGCTGCGGTGAACACGCGGGTGTCTCAGAGAGAAGCTGAGGAGCCAAGCTCACAGCTGCCTTTTAAACAGCTACTGCAGGAGGAGGAATAATCCATTGATGTCCCCGGTAAGATATATATCATAATTTTCCCATCCAAAAACATGCTGGTTGACGTAGAGAAACATGTTCGCTTGACCGCTCTGTGTTAAAAACGAAGAAACACCGGCTGTGTCTCCGCACTAAAGGCAGCTGCAATCCACCGCTTTCCACCAACAGAATTCTTCTTTTTAGTCTCCATTATTATTTGAACAAATTGCAAAAGATTCAGCAACACAGATGTCCAAATTACTGTGTAATTATGCGATGAAAAGAGACGACTTTTAGCCGTAACTGGTGCTGAGCTAATATTTCCTGACAGTCCGTGACGTGACACGCACGCGTCATCATTCCGCGACGTTTTCAACAAGAAACTCGCAAGAAATTTAAAATTGTAATTTAGTAAACTAAACCGTCCGTATTGGCATGTGTTGCAATGTTAATATTTCATCATTGATATATAAACTATCAGACTGCTTGGTCAGTAGTAGTGGGTTTCAGTAGGCCTTTAAAGATGTTGACTGCCTTTTAATGGGCGGAAAAAAGTCTTATGTCGCCTCGAATGCAGAGGACGTGGAGGAGAGCCAGGAACAAGATACACTAAGAGGGCGCATGGTGAAATTGGCAAGGAGCTGAACAACCAAATACATAAACAGCATGACAACATGAAATACTTAAAGGAAAACTGCTTTTTGGGGGGGAAATTTCGACCGACATTCATACACTGAGACAAGAACACACGTCTTTCTCTTTTCTGTGCTTTCTAAATAGTGAAATACTGCTAGCAAGAGGCGGCTAACAATTTAGGTAATAGGGATATGATCTATTTTGTCTATACTACCCTTAAAAAATACAGTTGTATATAGATGCTGTAATTATATATATTGGGGATGTCCGATAATGGCTTTTTTGCCGATATCCCATATTCCGATATTGTCCAACTCTTAATTACCGATTCTGATCAACCGATACCGATATATACAGTAATGGAATTGACCAACTCTTAATTACCGACTCTGATCAACCGATACCGATATATACAGTCGTGGAATTAACACATTATTATGCCTAATTTTGTTGTGATGCCCCGCTGGATGCATTAAACAATGTAACAAGGTTTTCCAAAATAAATCAATTCAAGTTGTGGAAAAAAATGCCAACATGGCACTGATCTATTTATTATTGAAGTCACAAAGTGCATTATCCTTTTTAAACATGCCTCAAAACAGCAGCTTGGAATTTGGGACATGCTCTCCCTGAGAGAGCATGAGGAGGTTGAGGTTGGCGAGGTTTCGGTAGTGGAGGGTGTATATTGTAGCGTCCCGGAAGAGTTAGTGCTGCAACGGGGGCTGGGTATTTCTTCTGTTGTGTTTATGTTGTGTTACAATGTAGATGTTCTCCCAAAATGTGTTTGTCATTCTTGTTTGGTGTGGGTTCACAGTGTGGCGCATATTTGTAACAGTGTTAAAGTTGTTTATACGGCCACCCTCAGTGTGACCTGGATGGCTGTTGAAAAAGTATGCATTGTAATTAACTTGTGTGTGTGTGAAAACCCGTAGATATTATGTAATTGTGCCGGCACGCAAAGGCAGTACCTTTGTCCCTACGTCGTTGTACCACTCCGTACAGCGGCGTTTTAACAAGTCATAAATTTAACTTTTTGAAACTGATACCGATAATTTCCAATATTACATTTTAAAGCATTTATCGCCCGATAATATCAGGTATCTCTAATATATATATATATATATATATATATATATATATATATATATATATATATATATATACACATACATATATCATGTAGTTAGGGATTCATACCATGTACCGGTATTTTGGGATCGGACCATTTAGATTCTAGAATCTAGACAAATGATACTATTTTTTTTTCCAGCTGACCGTCTTAATAATGACACGCTGTTAAATTCAGTTCAAGTGCTGCTACTACTCATATATATATATATATATATATATATATAAATATATATACTGTGTATATATATACATATATATATATATATATATATGAATATATATATACTGTGTATATATATACATACATATACATACATATATAAATATATATATATATACTGTGTATATATATATATATATATACATACATACACATACATATATAAATACATATATGTGTACATGTGCATATATACGTATATGTGTGTGTGTGCGTATGTATGTATGTATATATATATATATATATATAAATATGTATATATATATTAAAAAAAATATATATATATACACATATATATATATATATACATATACATATATATATATATATATATAAATATGTATATATATATTAAAAAATATATATATATATACACATATATATATATATATACATATACATATATATATATATATATATATATATATATACATATATATATATATATATATATATATACATATATATATATATATATATATATATATACAAACCCCGTTTGCATATGAGTTGGGAAATTGTGTTAGATGTAAATAAGAACAGAATACAATGATTTGCAAATCTTTTTTAACCTATATTCAGTTGAAAGGACTACAAAGACAAGATATTTGATGTTCAAACTCATAAACTTGTTTTTTTTTTTGCAAATAATAATTATCTTTGAATTTCATGGCTGCAACACATGTCAAAGTAGTTGGGAAAGGGCATGTTCACCACTGTGTTACATCACCTTTTCTTTTAACAACACTCAATAAACGTTTGGGAACTGAGGAAACTAATTGTTTAAGCTTTGGAAGTGGAATTCTTTCCCATTCTTGTTTTATGTAGAGCTTCAGTCGTTCAACAGTACGGGGTTTCCGTTGTCGTATTTTACGCTTTATAATGCGCCACAAATTTTCCATGGGAGACAGGTCCGGACTGCAGGCGGGCCAGGAAAGTACCCACACTATTTTACTACGAAACCACGCTGTTGAAACACGTGGCTTGGCATTGTCTTGCTGAAAAAGGCAGGGGCGTCCATGATAACGTTGCTTGGATGACAACATATGTTGCTCCAAAACCTGTATGGACCATTCAGCATTAATGGTGCCTTCACAGATGTGTAAGTTACCCATGCCTTGGGCACTAATACACCCCCATACCATCACAGATGCTGGCTTTTGAACTTTGCGCCCATAACAATCCGGATGGTTATTTTCCTCTTTGTTCCGGAGGACACCACGTCCACAGTTTTCAAATATAATTTTAAATGTGGACTTGTCAGACCACAGAACACTTTTCCACTTGGAATCAGTCCATCTTAGATGAGCTCGGGCCCAGCGAAGCCAGCGGCGGTCCTTGGTGTTGTTGATAAATGGGTTTTGCATTGCATAGCAGAGTTTTAACTTGCACTTACAGATGTAGCAACCAACTGTAGTTACTGACAGTGGTTTTATGAAGTGGTCCTGAGCCCATGTGGTGATATCCTTTACACACTGATGTCTGTTTTTGATGCAGTACTGCCTGAAGGATCAACGGTCCATAATATCACCATTATATGCAGTGATTTCTCCAGATTCTCTGAACCTTTTGATGATTTTACGGACCGTAGATGGTAAAATCCCTAAATTCCTTGCAATAGCTCGTTGAGAAATGTTGTTCTAAAACTGTTCGACAACGGTTTTTATTTTCTTTACTTAGAAAGTGAACAAACTTTTAATGATGAAATTTAAGCACAATAAAATGTTGCAAATAACAACATGTAAAATATATTGAATGGTGAGAACGACTGATTGGTACTAAGACAAAGACGAGGTAGGAATAATAGGATTTGCTTTTTCCTATGGAGGGTGGAGCGATGCAGTGTGATGCCAGGGGGTGGGTGAGTCTGACCCAGAGAAACATGCTTTATCAGTATCATATAGTATCATACTTCAAACTCTGCTTCAAAAAGCAATGCTCTACAAAACATGCTCATTGTAGCTGATATCTCGGACTTAAAAAATTTAAAATCAGCACAAAAAATCAGCTCAAATGATTCTATTAATTTTTATTTTGTAGGTTAAAGTGTCTAAAATATTGGCTCCTGAGTTAATGTTATAATGAATAAATGATAAATGGGTTGTAATTGTATAGTGCTTTTCTACCTTCAAGGTACTCAGAGCGCTTTGACACTACTTCCACCTTTACCCATTCACACACACATTCACACACTGATGGAGGGAGCTGCCATGCAAGGCGCAAACCAGCACCCATCAGGAGCAAGGGTGAAGTGTCTTGCTCAGGACACAACGGACGTGACAAGCTTGGTACTAGTTTGGGATTGAACCAGGGAACCTCGGGTTGCGCACGGCCACTCTTCCACTGCTTCACGCCGTCTTGAACAATTTGAATGTAATATTATTTCTTACGTTTATTTAATTTGATTTCTCAGGAACAAATAGTTCAAGTCCGCCAAAAAATTGTTACGGTTTAAATAATGATTTTTTTTTTTTCAGGCAATTTGATTCACTTTATATCTTTTATGTTAGACTAAAAACAATGTTGATAAAGTTATTTGTAATAAGTTGATCTATATTTCTTTTTTTGTTTGTTTTCTTCCATTTTAATAAGGATACAGTGTTATGGAGAGGTGTACTTAAATTATAGTATTTATTAGCATGTTATAATTGATGTCAATTCTTATTTGTAACAATTCTTAATCGATATTTTATTTCTTAATATATAAAAAAATGTTTAACTACTTTATTAAATATTTGGGTATAATTTTATTAAATACAACTATTTTATCCTCAAGTAATATAGTCATCAATCAGAACTGTTAATCTATTTTATGGAGAAATGTACCGTATTTTCCAGACTATAAGGCGCACTTAAAATCATTTTTTTCCCTCAAAACTCGACAGTGCACATTAAACCTGGTGCGCCTAATGTACGGAATATTTCTGGTTTTGCTCACTGACCTCGAAGCTATTTTATTTGGTACATGATGAAATGATAAGTGTGACAGTGACATAGATGGCAGTCAAACATAAAAGATAATTGGTAAGAGGTATGACGGCAATATCACTCAAATAAAACAACGCCAACATTTTAAATTTTCCATTGAAAATATAAAACATTACACACGGCGCTCAATAATCCATCAAAATGTTTTAGTACGACTTTGGTAAGCTATAAAACAGATTCGCTTGGTAGATTGTCGGCGCATTAAACATCCATCCTTCCATCCATTTCCTACCGGTTGTCCCTCTCTGGGTCGCGGGAGCCTATCTCAGCTGCATTTGGACGGAAGGCGGCGTACATTCTGGACAATTCGCCACTTCATTGCAGCGCTTTAAACATAGTAGTAGTATTATGGTGTGTATAAGGTAAGACATATCTGGTGTTTTCTTTCGCAATATTATGCAATAGCAACTTTTCTTACCTTCTGGTACCTGTTGATCTGTATTTGGGATCTGCATAAATCCTGAAAAATTGTGCGCATCCGCCTTTTAAATTGTTAGCGTCCGCCTTTGTAGTCCGCACAGACAATGTAGTCAATAGGCTTCTTCTTTTTCTGTATCTTCTTGTTATCCTCCGCTGTTGCGATTTCTAATATAAAGTAGTGTAAAGTTCTATATCTGTCAGTAAACTCGCCATGAAAGCGCTAAAACATACCGGTGTAGTGAGTTTATATTATTCACCCAAGGAACTTTAGTTATTAGAGAATTCCGGTCGGACGGTTTTTCACGGGACACAATTCCGGTGTTGTTGTTGTTTCCAGATGATTTAAGTAAAGTCAGAATGTCATTAAAACAGTTAGCTCCATCTTTTGACACTTCTTCCATTCTCGTCCTTGCACGCTACACCGCTACCACAAAGATGACAGAGATAAGGCGCTGTTAAAGTTGAGCCACGTAAATAAGATCACCCACAAAACGGTCCATCCTGAAGCGACTGTCAGAAAGCCGTTTGAAAATGATCTGTAAAACATCATCCATACAACATTTTGACCAAAGAACCACCATTACATGTTATGTAGACCAGTGTTCTTCAACCTTTTTTGAGCCAAGGCACATTTTTTGCGGTGAAAAAATGCGGAGGCACACCACCAGCAGAAATTATTAAACAACTTCTCTCAAAGTAGGTGTACTGTCACCACCTGTCACATCACACCCTGACTCATTTTGACTTGTTTGCTGTTTTCCTGTGTGTAGTCTTTTACTTCTTGTCTTGCGCTCCTATTTTGGTGGCTTTTTCTCTTTTTTTGGTATTTTCCTGTAGCAGTTTCATGTTTTCCTTTGAGCGATATTTTCCGCATCTACTTTGTTTTAGCAATCTAAAATATTTCAGTTGTTTTTATCTTTCTTCGTGGGGACATTGTTGATTGTCATGTCATGTTCGGATGTACTTTGTGGATGCTGTCTTTACTCCACAGTAAGTCTTTGCTGTCGTCCAGCATTCTGTTTTTGTTTACTTAGTAGCCAGTTCAGTTTTAGTTTCGTTCTGCATAACCTTCCCTAAGCTTCAATGGCTTTTCTTAGGGGCACTCACCTTTTTTTTTACATTTTTGGTTCAAGCATTAGATACCTTTTTACCTGCACATTGCCTCCCGCTGTTTTCGACATTTACAAAGCAATTAGCTACTGAATGCCACCTACTGCTCCTCTCTGAGCTGCTACCTTACCGTGGTAGAGGAGTTTGCGTGTCCCAATGATCCTAGGAGCTATGTTGTCTGGGGGTTTTCATGCCCCCTGGTAGGGTCTCCCAAGACAAACAGGTCCTAGGTGAGTGATCAGACAAAGAGCAGCTCAAAGACTTCTATGGAATTACAACGAAATTAACCCAGATTTCCCTCGCCCGGACGTGGGTCACCGGGGCCCCGCTCTGGAGCCAGGCCCGGAGTTGGGGCACGATGGCGAGCGCCTGGTGGTCGGGCCTGTCCCCATGGGGCCCGGCCGGGCACAGCCCGAAGAGGCAACGTGGGTCATCCCTCCAATGGGCTCACCACTCATAGGAGGGGCCATAGAGGTCGGGTGCATTGTGAGCTGGGCGACAGCCGAAGGCAGGGCACTTGGCGGTCCGATCCTCGGCTACAGAAGCTAGCTCTTGGGACGTGAAACGTCACCTCACTGGGGGTGAAGGAGCCTGAGCTAGTGCGCGAGGTAGAGAAGTTCCGGCTGGATATAGTCGGACTCACCTCGACGCACAGCAAGGGCTCTGGAACCAGTTCTCTCGAGAGGGACTGGACCCTCTTCCACTCTGGCGTTGCCGGCAGTGAGAGGCGACGGGCTGGGGTGGCAATTCTCGTTGCCCCCCGGCTCAAAGCCTGCACGTTTGAGTTCAACCCAGTGGACGAGAGGGTAGCTTCCCTTCGCCTTCGGGTGGGGGGACGGGTCCTGACTGTTGTTTGTGCTTACGCACCAAACAGCAGTTCAGAATACCCACCCTTTTTGGGTACACTCGAGGGAGTATTGGAAAGTGCTCCTCCAGGTGATTCCCTTGTCCTACTGGGAGACTTCAACGCTCATGTTGGCAACGACAGTGAAACCTGGAGAGGCGTGATTGGGAAGAATGGTCGCCCGGATCTAAACCCGAGTGGTGTTTTGTTATTGGACTTTTGTGCTCGTCACAGTTTGTCGATAACAAACACCATGTTCAAACATAAGGGTGTCCATATGTGCACTTGGCACCAGGACATCCTAGGCCGCAGTTCCATGATCGACTTTGTAGTTGTGTCATCGGATTTGCGGCCTTATGTTTTGGACACTCGGGTGAAGAGAGGGGCGGAGCTTTCTACCGATCACCACCTGGTGGTGAGTTGGCTGCGATGGTGGGGGAGGATGCCAGACAGACCTGGCAGGCCCAAGCGCATTGTGAGGGTCTGCTGGGAACGTCTGGCAGAGTCTCCTGTCAGAGAGAGTTTCAATTCACACCTCCGGGAGAACTTTGAACATGTCACGAGGGAGGTGCGGGACATTGAGTCCGAGTGGACCATGTTCCGAACCTCTATTGTCGAGGCGGCTGATTGGAGCTGTGGCCGCAAGGTTGTTGGTGCCTGTCGTGGCGGTAATCCCAGAACCCGTTGGTGGACACCAGCAGTGAGGGATGCCGTCAAGCTGAAGAAGGAGTCCTATCGGGTTCTTTTGGCTCATAGGACTCCGGAGGCAGTGGACGGGTACCGACGGGCCAAGCGGTGTGCAGCTTTAGCGGTCGCGGAGGCAAAAACTCGGACATGGGAAGAGTTCGGAGAAGCCATGGAAAACGACTTCCGGACGGCTTCGAAGCGATTCTGGACCACCATACGGCGCCACAGGAAGGGGAAGCAGTGCACTATCAACACCGTGTATGGTGCGGATGGTGTTCTGCTGACTTCGACTGCGGATGTTGTGGATCGGTGGAGGGAATACTTCGAAGACCTCCTCAATCCCACCAACACGTCTTTCTTTGAGGAAGCGGTGCCTGGGGAATCTGTAGTGGACTCTCCTATTTCTGGGGCTGAGGTCGCTGAGGTAGTTAAAAAGCTCCTCGGCGGCAAGGCCCCGGGGGTGGATGAGATCCGCCCGGAGTTCCTTAAGGCTCTGGATGCTGTGGGGCTGTCTTGGTTGACAAGACTCTGCAGCATCGCGTGGAAATCGGGGGCGGTACCTCTGGATTGGCAGACCGGGGTGGTGGTCCCTCTCTTTAAGAAGGGGGACCGGAGGGTGTGTTCCAACTATCGTGGGATCACACTCCTCAGCCTTCCCGGTAAGGTTTATTCAGGTGTACTGGAGAGGAGGCTTCGCCGGATAGTCGAACCTCGGATTCAGGAGGAACAGTGTGGTTTTCGTCCTGGTCGTGGAACTGTGGACCAGCTCTATACTCTCGGCAGGGTTCTTGAGGGTGCATGGGAGTTTGCCCAACCAGTCTACATGTGCTTTGTGGACTTGGAGAAGGCATTCGACCGTGTCCCTCGGGAAGTCCTGTGGGGAGTGCTCAGAGAGTATGGGGTATCGGAATGTCTTATTGTGGCAGTCCGCTCCCTGTATGATCAGTGTCAGAGCTTGGTCCGCATTGCTGGCAGTAAGTCGGACACGTTTCCAGTGAAGGTTGGACTCCGCCAAGGCTGTCCTTTCTCACCGATTCTGTTCATAACTTTTATGGACAGAATTTCTAGGCGCAGCCAAGGCGTTGAGGGGTTCCGGTTTGGTGGCCACGGGATTAGGTCTCTGCTTTTTGCAGATGATGTAGTCCTGATGGCTTCATCTGGCCGGGATCTTCAGCTCTCACTGGATCGGTTCGCAGCCGAGTGTGAAGCGACCGGAATGAGAATCAGCACCTCCAAGTCCGAGTCCATGGTTCTCGCCCGGAAAAGGGTGGAGTGCCATCTCCGGGTTGGGGAGGAGACCCTGCCCCAAGTGGAGGAGTTCAAGTACCTAGGAGTCTTGTTCACGAGTGGGGGAAGAGTGGATCGTGAAATCGACAGGCGGATCGGTGCGGCGTCTTCAGTAATGCGGACGTTGTATCGACCCGTTGTGGTGAAGAAGGAGCTGAGCCGGAAGGCAAAGCTCTCAATTTACCGGTCGATCTACGTTCCCATCCTCACCTATGGTCATGAGCTTTGGGTCATGACCGAAAGGATAAGATCACGGGTACAAGCGGCCGAAATGAGTTTCCTCCGCCGGGTGGCGGGGCTCTCCCTTAGAGATAGGGTGAGAAGCTCTGCCATCCGGGAGGAGCTCAAAGTAAAGCCGCTGCTCCTCCACATCGAGAGGAGCCAGATGAGGTGGTTCGGGCATCTGGTCAGGATGCCACCCGAACGCCTCCCTAGGGATGTGTTTAGGGCACGTCCAGCTGGTAGGAGGCCACGGGGAAGACCCAGGACACGTTGGAAAGACTATGTCTCCCGGCTGGCCTGGGAACGCCTCGGGATCCCCCGGGAAGAGCTAGACGAAGTGGCTGAAGATAGGAAAGTCTGGGCTTCCCTGCTTAGGCTGCTGCCCCCGCGACCCGACCTCGGATAAGCGGAAGATGATGGATGGATGGATGCCACCTACTGATACGGAAGAGTATTACACGGTTACTCTGCCGAGCTCTAGACAGCACCGACACTCAACAACAACACATCATTTGCAGACTATAATTACTGGTTTGCAAAAATATTTTCAACCCAAGTATGTGAAATTAGATCATCTCCCACGACACACCAGACTGTATCCCACGGCACACTAGTGTGCCGCGGCACAGTGGTTGAAAAACACTGATGTAGACCACAAGGAAGTGTTTTACATTTAGAAAAAAAATTATGACTCCTTTAATGCGCCATATAATCCGGTGCACCTTTTATATAAAAAAAGATAAAAAATACACCATTCATTGGCAGTGCGCCTTATAATCTGGTGCAGCCTATGGTCCGGAAAATACAGTAGTTTATCATAGAACTGGCACCCAATGTTATTAAAGTATTGATTTTGCGTCAAGAATCGATTCTGAATCAAATTGTACCCCCACGAATCGAATCGTATCGTGTGATGCCTAAAGATTCACAGCCCTACTAATTATAGCCACGGCGGAGAGTGGGGGTGGGGGTGGGGGGCGTAACAGAAAATAATTGAGAAACACTGATGTAGTGTACACCGTACTCTTCAAGTAAAAGTCAACGTTAACACCTGACATGAACTGAGAGCCGTAAACATTAAAATTAGTGAGCCTTTTCAGCAAAAAAAGGCAGACATTTTTAGAAAAATCTGGTGTAATCTGCACGGACTTTGTTTTTTTACTCACGTCACGCATTCCTAACCTGAATGTTGGCAGACATTTAGGGAACATGTAAAAGCTGTTTGAGGTGAAATGTGTGCAAAACTAAACCCGAAGGTCATTCTAGTCTGCAGTCTCGGGGAAAATGATGACTCAACTGAAATAAATATATCTACTATCAACCGGAAATCTTCACTTTTTTGTACGCTACAATGTGTCCTCTCAATAAGGTATAATCATCCAGTAAATGGGTCGGGGAGGCGTCAGTGGTGTGAGGTGACATCAGCGCTCCCATCATTAGAGGAAGCGATGAAGAGGAGGCATAAAGCTCCGGTTACACAGCGAAGAATACCACTGACTGCACGGTCTGCTGGTGATGGTGCGGTGAGGTCACGCTCAGCTTGCCGTCAATGAACAGGAGTCAGAGAAACTACATGACTGTTGCCATTTTAGTACAATACTGTGCATCCTTGCAAGGGATCATACTATAGAAATAAAACTTGCACATTCATTAGAGTAGCCAGTGTGCAGGTTGTACAGCAGTTTAGTTTTCACTAAAAAGGACTCAACACACAGCCGTTATTGTTTAAATAGATGCTACAGTCCAGGGGATCCCAGACTATACGCAGTTTGACATTCACTCTACCGCATATTCCTGGGATTCTTCTCACTTTTTTTTTATGGTAACACATATAGTACAGTACGTGTTTTTGCTTTCTGGCCAAGGTTGCGTCAGTACGGGCTTTCCGTGCAAAAAGTTTGCTAATGTGACTTGCTATGTCGACCCCTGACCGCAGTGTTTACATACATTCATGTAATTGTGGCGGTAAATTCAAGTACAAAAAAAAAAAAAAAAATTGGAAAGAAAGTGATATTTGTGCTACCATCTCCTGGCAATCATGTTCCACAGAACACAGGAAAAAAACACACTCTCCAAAAGACGTAATAAAACAAAAATAAAGAGGTGCACGGCAAAAATTGTACTTAAAGAAAAAGCAAAGCCAACAACACCCGGCCGGGTCCTTATTAAAATTTTAATATGAACTGCACAGGCGCTACCAAAACACAGATCGGTTTCGACAAGGTCTTAGTCAGTGATGCACGTAAATAGTTACAGCTGAGGTAAATTAAATAATTTAATAAATCGAGAACAACTTAAAAAATTAGAGTGCACAAATAATAGACACACATTGTAAAATTGTACAAAATAAATTAAAAAGTCAGTACAGTATCATTGGAAAATAACTAATTAAAAAAAGGGATTAAAAAGTAATTAAAAACAGAAAAAAGTAATACAAAAAAGTTATAAAACATATAATTAAAAAATAAAGTTTGAAAAAAATTAAGTAATACATAATAAATCAATCAATCAATCAAATCAACTTTATTTATAAAGCACATTTAAAATTTACCAGAGGGGTAGCCAAAGTACTGTACAATAGGCAGGTTAAAAGATAACACAAGAAAAACCAGCAAACACAAATAGCGCAAGATAAAAAAAAACAACTATATATATATTTGAAAAAAATAAATAAACAATGGAATAAAAAAAACACTAAAACATTGACTATTAGTTTTGAGCAACAGGCTTCTGTAGCTAGATAGCACACACTTAAAAAAGACACGTACTGAGAGTAAAGAGCAGCAGACTGGCCTAGTAGTACAAAGTTAGCGTCAATATTTGTTTTGTGACTATATTCCTGTAACTAGAAATGTACAGCAAATTCTGGACTATAAGATACTTTTTTCCTACACCGTGAACACTGCGGCCTATAAAACAGTGCGGCTAATTTATGGATTTTTCTTTGCTGGCGGCCATAATGCTAATATTAAACACATGCAAATACACGGAAATGGTGTGTTGTTGTTTGTGCTGTGGCTCCATCTTTTGGACGAGTTTGCTCACTGCAGGTACTGCAGTGCTCTTCTTCTTAGAACTTTCAACCGGAAGTGGAAGTGCTGTTCCTTCACCGTCCATAGCGGTCCCACGCGTGTGGATTCTCCGTTCATCACTCCAAGCAACGTTTTGTAAGTTTTACATTATAACTGAAACTGTTTATATTTACTAAACTGTCCCACTGTGTGATGCCTGTAGGAGTGTTTTCATGCATATTTTTACGTGCTATCGTAATGTAATGACGGTAGCGTCGTTAGAATTAGCTATTATGCTAACACGTTTACGAGTGTTAATATTTATAAATTACAACAACATTCTTCTTGTATTTTTTCATTTTCACAAATTCCTCAGTAAACTCACCAAAATGTCATCGTGTAGTTACTAAGTCTGTTTAGGTGATTGGAGAGCTAGCTTCCTCAGCTAGTGGGTCCATGACAATGACTTCTGTTTTGTTTCATCAACCATTTTAGTGCCGTGTTACAGGCAACGTTTGGAAACAATTATGATATGGAATAAACATTTACAAAATATACCTGTGTAAATAACTAATTTCAGTACGTATATATCTACGGCTTATAGTCCGGTTCGGCAAATTTATGGACTTTATTTTATTCTTTCTAGAATTTAGTGGCTGCAGCTTATATACCGTTGTGCTCTATAGTCCACAAAATACGCTATTTGCTGTTTTATATCACTTTTGTTCCATTAAAATCAAACATGTTAAATGGTTCTATAAGTTTAAAATGATTGCAATGTGAAATAAATTATATTTGTATAGCGCTTTTTCCTCAAGTGATTTAAAGCATATTTACAAACTGAAACCCAATATTTACATCTTTTTTTTTTTTTTAATAAACATCTTTAAGCGACATTCAAACCGGTGTGGGTTGCACTGGTAAAGTGTCCTGCCCAAGGACACGACGACGGGGATTAGAATGGCGGAAATGGAAATCGAACCTGGAACCCTGAAGTTGCTGGCATTCCCCAATGCTAATTTTTGTTAGCAGGTCAATGGGCTCGTCCATTATAAGATATCATTAAGCTAACGGCATCAGAGCCAAATGTTATCCTGTATGGTTCTATTGCTTTTTTTTCAGTTTATCTCAAACTGTATTGTTGATTTAACATGATTTGTACATGTACGTGTACTTCATGTGTATATTTGTGTACTTTCCTTTGAGTGCTTACTGCTTAGTTTTACAGCAACTTCATTGTGGAGACTGTAAACGACCTAAAGTTGGAAGTATTTCATCTCTAACTTGAGACTGGTTACATATTTGGCAAACTAAATTGATAGGGGGGTCTTGACTGTAAGCCCGACTAGCAGAGATCTACTGTACCAAGGTCGTTCTGCCTGGTATGGTAATGTCATAACCTGGGGGTGCATGAGTGCTGCCAGTTTATTGGTGGGGAAACATGAATTCCGACGTGTGATGTGACATTCCAAACAGTGCATGATCCCCTCATAAGTTTTAGCAGTAGGTCTTTAAGAACAGCTGAATACTCCTGATGTATAGAGGATCTTTGACTAGTATTTTTGCAGTAGGTCTTTAAAAAAGCAGAATTGTCTTATTGTATAGAGGATCTTTGACTAGTATTTTTGCAGTAGGTCTTTAAAAACAGCTGAATACTCCTGATATATAGAGGATCTTTGACTAGAATTTTTGTGGTAGGTCCTTAAAAACAGCAAAACATTCCTGAAATATAGAGGATCTTTGACTAGTATTTTTGCAGTAGGTCTTTAAAAACAGCTGAATACTCCTGATGTGTAGAAGATCTTTGACTAGAATTTTTGCGGTAGGTCCTTAAAAACAGCAAAACACTCCTGAAATATAGAGGATCTTTGACTTGTATTTTTTCTGTAGGTCATTAAAAAACAGCAAAATAGCCCTGATGTATAGAGGATCTTTGATCAGTATTTCTGCAGTAGATCTTTAGAAACAGCAAAGTAATCATGAAATATAGAGGATCTTTGAAGTTAGTATTTTTTCAGTAGGTCTTTAAAAACAGCAGATTACTCCTGTTATATAGAGGATCTTCGACCAATACAGTTGTGATCAAAATTATTCAACCCCCACACAATTTTGGTGTTTTAGCAAGTTGGACATTTATTCCGTATATTTATAGTCATATCAAATAAAGATGCATTAAATAGACAAATGCAACTTGAATTACAACATTATATTTTGTAACATACCAAACAGTGTCATTTCTCTTAATATCTAATAGACAAAATTATTCAACCCCTTGAAGATCATAACTCTTAACAGAATTTGAATAAGGTCTTTTCAATCAGGTGTTGAAAACACCTGTAGATGTGATTAGAACCTTAACGAGCAACAATTAAACTGATTGAAAAAGACTGACGCTCAGCTTCTTGTAGATGGTCAATGGTGTATTTGCAACATGGTGAAGTCCAGGGAGTGGTCAAAGAAGTCAAGAGAGGAGGTAATTTCTCTTCATAAGAAAGGATATTGATATAAGAAAATAGCAAAGACATTACACATTCCAAGAGACACAGTTGGGAGCATAATTCGCAACTTCAAAGCTAAAGCCACAGTGGAAACACTACCTGGGCGTGGTAGAAAGAGGATGCTGTCCAGTATTTGAAGCGTACAGTGGTGAAAAACCCCCGGGTAACAGCTGAGGAACTACAACAGGACATTGCAGAGGGGGGAACGCAGGTTTCGTCCCAGACAATAAGGCGCGCACTACGAAATGAAGACCTCTATGCCAGAACTCTCAGGCGCAGCCCACTTCGGACTACCAGGCACAAGAAAATAGACTCCAGTATGCCAAAAATCATCTGGACAAACCCCAAAGGTTTTGGGAAACTGTTCTATGTAGTGATGAGACAAAACTGGAACTCTTTGGGCCTATGAATCAACGTTATGTCTGGAGAAGAAAAAAATGAAGCTTACAAAGAGAAGAACACCTTGCCTACTGTTAAGTATGGTGGGGGGTCAATCATGCTCTGGGGCTGTTTCTCTGCCTCGGGTACTGGGAATCTCCAACATGTTCAAGGCATTATGAATTCTATTTCCTACCAGGATATATTAGCTGCAAATGTCATGAAATCAGTGAAGAAAATGAGGCTTGGGAGATGTTGGACCTTCCAACAGGACAACGATCCCAAGTATACCTCCAAATCAACATCAGAGTGGTTGCAGAAGAAGGGCTGGAAGACTCTGGAGTGGCCTTCACAGTCGCCAGACCTAAATCCTATAGAAAACCTGTGGTGGGACTTGAAGAAGGCAGTTGCAGCACGCAAGCCCAAGGATATGAACGAACTGGAGGCCTTTGCCCAAGGGGAATGGACTAAAATACCTGTAGATGGTTCCAAGAAGCTTGTGTCCGGTTATGCATCACGTTTGAAGGATGTAATTACTGCCAAAGGGTGTTCTACTAAGTACTAAAGATGCATGTAACTAGGGGGTTGAATAATTTTGTCAATGAGATATTAAGAAAAATTTCCTTTTTTGGTATTTTGTAAAATACAGTGTTACAATTTAAGAAAAATTTCCTTTTTGTCTATTGACACATATTTTTTTGATATGACTATAAACAAAATACGAAATAAATGTCCAACTTGCTAAAACACCAAAATTGTGTGGGGGTTGAATAATTTTGATCACAACTGTATAGGTCTTTAAAAACAGCTGAATACTCCTGAATCAGGAGTCCTGATATATAGAGGATCTTTGACTAGAATTTCTGGGGTAGGTCCTTAAAAACAGCAAAACATTCCTGAAATATAGAGGACCTTTGACTAGTATTTTTGCAGTAGGTCTTTAAAAACAGCTGAATAATCCTGATGTATAGAGGATCTTTGACTAGAATGTTTGCGGTAGGTCCTTAAAAGCAGCAAAACATTCCTAAATAGTGCTTTATTTTGATATATTGAAACACAGTGTTATTTTTCAAATGGTTTAATGTTACAATGGCCAAAATATCAAATATATTTGTTAATAAAGCCTGTGCCTTGTTTTTAAGGATTACTTATGCCTACTACGCTACCATATTTTAATGTGGGTCATTATAGTGGTACTTGGAAAATCAAGTCTTTTCTGAGGTGGTGGTTAGTAAAAACTGTTTGAGAACCCATGACTTAGAGGATCTTTCACTAGTATTTTTGCAGTAAGTCTTTAAAAACCGCGCCATACTCCTGTTATATACACTAGAGCAGAGATTCTCAAACTGTGGTACATGTACCACTAGTACCAACTAGAATAATTTAATTACAAATTCAAACATAGTGTTACTGTTCTTGACTGTAACCCCCAACGAGCAGAGATCTACTGCACCAAGGTCGTTCTGCCTGGTTTGGTAATGTCATTACCTTGGGGTGCATGAGTGCTGCCGGTTCATCGGTGGGGGAAACATGAATTCCGACATGTGCTGTGACATTCCAAACAGTGCATGATCCCCTCAATGGGCCAGTTGAAGCTAACTGTCCATAAGTACTAACCAAGTGTGTGTGTGTGTGTGTGTGTGTGTGTGTATGTGCGTGCGTGTGTGTATACTCTCACCTTGGTACTGTAGGGGGATGTCAATTTTGGGCCCGATGACGTAATGTCCTTCTTCTAAGCTATGAGCCGTTACAGTAGTCCACTGGCGACAGGAGTGCAGCAGAACCACATCCTCCTCTGATAGACCCTCAACACATTCACCTTGGAGACACACAGGTGCACACACGTCTTCATTAGACAACTGTTGTTGTTTTTGTAGTAGTAACTTGGCCGTAGACAAAACAAAGAAGCGTACACTCAGGAGATGGCGGCGCCCGGACGGGCTGCGACACTGCGGTGCTCTTGCTAAAGATGGAACATTTGGCGGAAATGCCGGACAGTTCTGCAGACTTCATGGCTGGCTCGCATCGTGGTCACTCCGTGATCACGTACGACCGCCAGACACTTCTGGATATGGACATATCGGGCCGTTTTGGACTGATAGACGCGGGCGTGCTAAACATGCTAACTAGCATGGGGATACGTCGGCGGCTACATCCAGCGGCCTGTGAAGCAGCGGAGTCTAGTAGCAGCGTTGGCCGTCTACGGAGCAGACGCCAGCGGTGTGATCGGAAACGCGGATGTCGAGCGGGGCTAAAAACAAAGCAGAAGGCTAATCCCCACAGAACACCACTTCCCTCCACCCTGAAGACGGATTTAAATAAAGGATACGAGACTACTGGTCTGGGTAAGGAGTCAGTTAAATTAGAACAAGTTTTTTCTGCTTTGAGTGTTTCAGAGTTGGACATGTGTTTTACCGAGGTGGCTAACTATGATGCGTGCAGTTTATCAAAGCAACAAACAAACAATCGGAAAATCCCCGTTACTGAGGAGGCTAACCATGATGCGTGCAGTTTATCAAAGCAACAATCAAACAATCGGAACATTCCCGTCGTATCAATTCCTAGATATGGTCGTAATTATACTGAATGCACTGGGCATAATAAACACAACATTATTAATATTGCTACTACGGATAATTTGATCAAAAATTCCCTAAAACAGCCCACTACCTATAATATAGGTTTTTTAAACATAAGATCATTGTCTCCCAAAACGTTGTTAGTTAATGATATCATCAGAGACAACAATCTTAACGTCATCGGTCTCAGTGAAACCTGGCTTAAACCAAACGACTTTTTTGCGCTAAATGAGGCATGTCCTCCTAACTTTACACATGCGCATATTGCCCGGCCGCTTAAAAGGGGTGGGGGGATCGCACTAATATACAACGAAAACTTTAACCTTAGTCCTAACATAAATAATAAATATAAATCGTTTGAGGTGCTTACTATGAGGTCTGTCACACCGCTGCCTCTACACCTGGCTGTTATCTACCGCCCCCCAGGGCCCTGTTCGGACTTTATCAATGAATTCTCAGAGTTCGTTGCTGATCTAGTGACACACGCCGATAATATAATCATAATGAGGGACTTTAATATCCATATGAATACCCCATCGGACCCACCGTGCGTAGCGCTCCAGACTATAATTGATAGCTGTGGTCTCACACAAATAATAAATGAACCCACGCATCGCAACGGTAATACGATAGACCTAGTGCTTGTCAGGGGTATCACCGCTTCCAAAGTTACGATACTCCCGTATACTAAAGTATTGTCCGATCATTACCTTATAAAATTCGAGGTTCAGACGCATGTTCGTCAAACTAATAATAATAATAACTGCTATAGCAGCCGCAACATTAATACGGCCACAACGACAACTCTTGCTGACCTACTGCCCTCGGTAATGGCACCATTCCCAAAGTATGTGGGCTCTATTGATAACCTCACTAACAACTTTAACGACGCCCTGCGCGAAACCATTGATAACATAGCACCGCTAAAGTTAAAAAAGGCTCCAAAAAAGCGCACCCCGTGGTTTACAGAAGAAACTAGAGCTCAGAAATTATTATGCAGAAAGCTGGAACGCAAATGGCGCACGACTAAACTTGAGGTGCACCATCAAGCATTTAGTGATGGTTTAATAACTTATAAACGCATGCTTACCTTAGCTAAAGCTAATTATTACTCAAATCTCATCCACCGTAATAAAAACGATCCTAAATTTTTGTTTAGTACGGTAGCATCACTAACCCAACAAGGGACTCCTTCCAGTAGCTCCACCCACTCAGCTGATGACTTTATGCAATTCTTTAGTAAGAAAATTGAAGTCATTAGAAAGGAGATTAAAGACAATGCGTCCCAGCTACAACGGGGTTCTATTAACACTGACACGATTGTATATACGGCGGATACTGCCCTCCAAAATAGTTTCTCTCGTTTTGAGGAAATAACATTAGAGGAATTGTTACAACGTGTAAATGGAATAAAACAAACAACATGTTTACTTGACCCTCTTCCTGGGAAACTGATCAAGGAGCTCTTTGTATTATTAGGTCCATCAGTGCTAAATATTATAAACTTATCACTTTCCTCGGGCACTGTTCCCCTAGCATTCAAAAAAGCGGTTATTCATCCTCTTCTTAAAAGACCTAACCTCGATCCTGACCTCATGGTAAACTACCGACCGGTGTCTCACCTTCCCTTTATTTCAAAAATCCTCGAAAAAATTGTTGCGGAGCAGTTAAATGAACACTTAGCGTCTAACAATCTATGTGAAACCTTTCAATCCGGTTTCAGGGCAAATCACTCGACGGAGACAGCCCTCGCAAAAATGACTAATGATCTATTGCTAACGATGGATTCTGATGCGTCATCTATGTTGCTGCTCCTCGATCTTAGCGCTGCTTTCGATACCGTCGATCATAATATTTTATTAGAACGTATCAAAACACGAATTGGTATGTCAGACTTAGCCCTGTCTTGGTTTAACTCTTATCTTACTGATAGGATGCAGTGTGTCTCCCATAACAATGTGACCTCGGACTACGTTAAGGTAACGTGTGGAGTTCCCCAGGGTTCGGTCCTTGGCCCTGCACTCTTCAGCATCTACATGCTGCCGCTAGGTGACATCATACGCAAATACGGTGTTAGCTTTCACTGTTATGCTGATGACACCCAACTCTACATGCCCCTAAAGCTGACCAACACGCCGGATTGTAGTCAGCTGGAGGCGTGTCTTAATGAAATTAAACAATGGATGTCCGCTAACTTTTTGCAACTCAACGCCAAAAAAACGGAAATGCTGATTATCGGTCCTGCTAGACACCGAACTCTATTTAATAATACAACTCTAACATTTGACAACCAAACAATTAAACAAGGCGACACGGTAAAGAATCTGGGTATTATCTTCGACCCAACTCTCTCCTTTGAGGCACACATTAAAAGCGTTACTAAAACGGCCTTCTTTCATCTCCGTAATATCGCTAAAATTCGCTCCATTCTGTCCACTAAAGACGCTGAGATCATTATCCATGAGTTTGTTACGTCTCGCCTCGACTACTGTAACGTATTATTTTCGGGTCTCCCCATGTCTAGCATTAAAAGATTACAGTTGGTACAAAATGCGGCTGCTAGACTTTTGACAAGAACAAGAAAGTTTGATCACATTACGCCTGTACTGGCTCACCTGCACTGGCTTCCTGTGCACTTAAGATGTGACTTTAAGGTTTTACTACTTACGTATAAAATACTACACGGTCTAGCTCCATCTTATCTTGCCGATTGTATTGTACCATATGTCCCGGCAAGAAATCTGCGTTCAAAGGACTCCGGCTTGTTAGTGATTCCCAAAGCCCAAAAAAAGTCTGCGGGCTATAGAGCGTTTTCCGTTCGGGCTCCAGTACTCTGGAATGCCCTCCCGGTAACAGTTCGAGATGCCACCTCAGTAGAAGCATTTAAGTCTCACCTTAAAACTCATTTGTATACTGTAGCCTTTAAATAGACTCCCTTTTTAGACCAGTTGATCTGCTGTTTCTTTTCTTTTTCTTCTATGTCCCACTCTCCCCTGTGGAGGGGGTCCGGTCCGATCCGGTGGCCATGTACTGCTTGCCTGTGTATCGGCTGGGGACATCTCTGCGCTGCTGATCCGCCTCGACATCTCTGCGCTGCTGAGCCGCCTCCGCTTGGGATGGTTTCCTGCTGGCTCCGCTGTGAACGGGACTCTCGCTGCTGAGTTGGACCCGCTTTGGACTGGACTCTCGCGACTGTGTTGGATCCATTGTGGATTGAACTTTCACAGTATCATGTTAGACCCGCTCGACATCCATTGCTTTCCTCCTCTCTAAGGTTCTCATAATCATTATTGTCACAGACGTCCCACTGGATCATTATTGTCACCGATGTCCCACTGGGTGTGAGTTTTCCTTGCCCTTATGTGGGCCTACCGAGGATGTCGTGGTGGTTTGTGCAGCCCTTTGAGACACTAGTGATTTAGGGCTATATAAGTAAACATTGATTGATTGATTGATAAATACTCCATCCATCCATCCATTTTCTACCGCTTATTCCCTTTCGGGGTCGCGGGGGGCGCTGGCGCCTATCTCAGCTACAATCAGGCGGAAGGCGGGGTACACCCTGGACAAGTCGCCATCTCATCGCAGGGCCAACACAGATAGACGGACAACATTCACACACTAGGGCCAATTTAGTGTTGCCAATCAACCTATCCCCAGGTGCATGTCTTTGGAAGTGGGAGGAAGCCGGAGTACCCGGAGGGAACCCACGCATTCACGGGGAGAACATGCAAACTCCACACAGAAAGATCCCGAGCCTGGATTTGAACCCAGGACTGCAGGACCTTCGTATTGTGAGGCAGACGCACTAACCCCTCTTCCACCGTGAAGCCCTAGATAAATACTGACAACAGTAATTATTACCACGCCTGTAATGTTACTGGCAACACTTGAACAAACACACACACACCCACACACGCACACTAACACATTCTTGTATTTGTTACCTTCTTGGGACTTACGAAAAATGCCGACCTCTTTAGAAACACCCTTTCTAGATACATAAAAAAATGTACTTACAACATCAATAATATATACATACTATGCAAATATAAAAAAAAGTTAAGCTTTTAGTTCATTTCTTTTGTATTTTTTTTTTTAATGTTCATTATTTATTTAAAGTTATTACAGTATGTCTCTATATACTCCAAAAAAAAAAAAAAAAAAAAAAAAAAAATTAACTTTGGCCAAAGGGGGCACATTTTAATTTCTGACACACACTTGGTATTGCATACGTTGACCAGAGGGGGGGCACTTAAAATTTTCACACACACTTATTTCATATGTTGACCAGAGGGGGAGCACTTTTAAAATCGACACACAGTCAATTCGAAAAATCCCTCATTTTTGGGTCCACCCTAATTTTGATTGATTTCACCACCAGGGGTGCTAATGAGACATTCTCTATTATATGCAAAATACTTTTACTTGTTGATGTCTCAAGAAGGGCAGAAAAACAAGAACACACACACACACACACACACTGTTCTGCAATAGAGCCATCATGTAGCACAATGATCCAAATGAGCCTCACACACTCTTTTTGATGGACGATTCGATACACATCTAGATACATGGGTTAAAAAGAGAAAGATTCGATAACATTTAATGCAGTGTACGAGCAATTCCATAATGTGTATGTTCGAAAACGATTCGAGTCTTTTGAACAGCTATTTTAAGTAAACGAATGTGAGTGTGAATGTTGTCTGTCTATCTATGTTGGCCCTGTGATGAGGTGGCGACTTGTCCAGGGTGTACCCCGCCTTCCGCCCGATTGTAGCTGAGATAGGCGCCAGCGCCCCCCGCGACCCCGAACGGGAATAAGCGGCAGAAAATGGATGGATGGATTCCCAGTCGTGAGACATTTTGTTTGGGAGCCGTTTTTTTTTGCACATGCAAATTTATTGTGTGCCACCCGACTGGCAACTCGACTAGATTATTAATCATAACTGCACTTTATGGGTGATTTTGCCTACAATTGACAATCCTTTATGTCAGACAAGAACACATGTTTTCTTGTTTTTTAATTTATTATGAATAGTTAAAGGCCTACTGAAACTCACTACTACCGACCACGCAGTCTGATAGTTTATATATCAATGATGAAATATTAACATTGCAACACATGCCAATACGGCCTTTTTAGTTCACTAAATTGCAATTTTAAATTTCCCATGAAGTGTCGTGTTGAAAACGCGTGCGTTTGTCGTCTCGGGTTGTAGCGAACATTGTTTTCCAGCCCGATCCAAGCTATAAGTAGTCTGCTTTAATCGCATAATTACACAGTATTCTGGACATCTGTGTTGCTGAATCTTTTGCAATTTGTTCAATTAATAATTGAGAAGTCAATGTAGAAAGATGGAGGTGGGAATCTTTTAGCCTTTAGCCACAAAAACACAGTCGGTGTTTCCTTGTTTTAAATTCCCGAAGATGAAGCTTTACTATGGATCAGAGCGGTCAAGCGAACATGGTTCCCGACTACATGTCAACCGGCAGTTTTCGGTGAGAAAATTGTGGTAATAAGTCACTTCTTACCGGAGACATCAGCGGAGCTTCCGTCCTGCTGCAGCTGCCGTGACTTCCCTAAGAGACACTGGCGTCAACACACCCGTGGCCACACACCTCCGACTTTCAGGTACTATTTAATATCACTAAAACACTAGTAACACAATAGGCAGATAAGGGGTTTTCCAGAATTATCCTAGTAAATGTGTCCAATAAGATCTGAATCGCTGCCACTGCAATCGCCTTTTTTTTTCTTTACATTTTTTTTTTTTTTTTTCTAGACCTTCACTCTAAATTTCCTCATCCACAAATCTTTCATCCTCGCTCAAATTAATGGGGAAATTGTCGCTTTCTCGGTCCGAAAACCTCTAGCTGCTGCTGGCTATGATTGTAAACGATGTGAGGATCCCTACGACCCGTGACGTCACGCGCACATCGTCTGCTGCTTCCGGTAAAGGCAAGGCTTTTTTATTAGCGACCAAAAGTTGCGAACTTGATCGTCGATGTTCTCTACTAAATCATTTCAGCAAAAATATGGCAATATCGCAAAATGATCAAGTATGACACATAGAATGGACCTGCTATCCCCGTTTAAATAAGAAAATCTCATTTCAGTAGGCCTTTAATAATGTGTTTAAAAGTTTGCATACAAAGGATGGAGCCTATGGAAGTCGCTCTATTCTGCCTATAAAGCCCCTAAAACACTGCCATTAAGGTTTTATATGCATGATGTAAGTATATATGTAATGTAGTAACAGGCACATTTTAATAACATTTAATATTTTCGTATATTTTACTAATTTTAAACATGTGTGGCGCATTGTTTTCAAATAGGCATCACAATGTTCGCTTTTTTCCAACGTCACCGATTTCTACTCACTGCAGACTACATGAGATCCAACAAACATGATAAAACATCACTTACTGTACAATGTCTGCTGTTATAATGATGCCGACTGATATAATCTTTTTTATATTCCCGTTAAGATTAAGAATGACTCATAATCCTCACAAGTCTAAATTGGCTGTCAAAATGTACCAAATTTTCGTAATATGTCCTCATCCTTCTATATTCAGGTGAGAGGCATTATTTATGATCTGTATTTAACTCTTAGAGTAAGGAAGCAGCTGACCACTTAATGATGTCAACATAAGCACACAACCTAGTGATCACAGCGCCGCTATAAATAGTTTGTCTGTGTTAGCGCTTTTTATAACAATATAATTAATACTTGGTTAATATTCAAGTCACGAAATGTATTGTTGCCGTTTTTTTTAAAGGTTATTTATTAGGTTTTTTTGGTGGAATAGATTACCTTCCATTGGCTCCATTGTTCGCAGACTTTTATTTACGAGTTAGAATGCATTTTAA